>NC_136487.1:86213906-86303906 GCF_053919585.1 Euprymna scolopes | reverse complement strand
AAAGCACTTATGACAAGTCAACAGCTATAACTTTTGTGTGTTTGTAACAGGCTAACAAATCTATTGTTTGCATAATTTTCAAAGTATTAATAAATATTTGCAAGTAATTTTAACGTCTTTAAATTTTCATTACAGAATATATAAAATCATTTAAATCGTAAACATTTTGCTTTCGGTTGAAAACGATTCCAACTTGCACTGAAAAATACAAATAAAATTCATAAAATGCCGATGAAAAGAAGTAGAAATGATTTAATTTTGTTTTTATTTGTATATTTTAAACGCGAAAAAAAAATGTATATAAAAAACTTTCATGGCTTTTTCATTTTATTACGCATGCGCAGCGTTTTTTCAAACTGGAAGCTGTAAACCGGATAGATGGTTTCAACGCCCAAGCAAGACGATTTCGGTTTTATAATATGATAGACAGATAATATGACGTCTTTTGAACCATCCACATAAGTCTCTCTATTCGAACACCATAACAAGAATTATATTCGAATACGAATCCAAGCGCGCTAACAAATGAGGCTACATTATATACAGTGTTGGTCATCCCTACTCGCTAGACAGGATGAGAAATTAATCCTATATATTATCAAAGGAAACGGACAGTGTTCAACAGTGAAGAACGTGCATTATATGTTTTAACGGCTTGTTTTATTTATTCATAAAAGCGTTCAGATGAGAAGGGGCTACAAAAATTATATATGTTTCATCCTTCTGGAATCATCAGTGTAGAAATAACCGTTGAAGTCAGTTGCATGATGTAACAACAGCTCTCTCACACACATTATATATATATATATATATATATATATATATATATATATATGTATATATATATATATGTGTGTGTGTGTGTGTGTGTGTGTGTGTTAAAAGTCCACGTATGCTTCTAGGATAGTAATTTAAAGGTTATGGGTTTTTTTTTCTGAAGCATGAAAAACGATGTTACTTTTTGTATTTAATATTCTTGTTGTTATTTTTTATATTTCAAGCGGACCTCCGCTCTTGGTCACAAAAAAGTATGTTTCGATATTTTTTTGTGACCAAGATCGGAGGTCCCCTTGAAATATAAAAAATAACAATAAAAATATTAAATACAAAAAGTAACATCGTTTGCCATGCTTCAAAAACCCTTATAACCTTTAAATCACTATATATGTGTGTGTGTGTGTGATTTTTAGAATGTGAGAGATTATATATATAATAAATTTCACAGCCAAACAACGTCGCAGCCCACAAGAGCCATGACAGTCAACGAACCGGACATTTCACCCTCATTTAGGCTTACCAGTTAGATATCCTTGTCTAACTGATAAGCCCAAATGAGGGCGAAACTCGAGTCTTGGACTTCCGGTTAGTTGACTGGCATGGTTCTTGTGGGCTGCGACTTTGTTTCGCTGTTGAATTTATTATATATATGTGTGTGTGTGTGTTCAAAAATTCTTATCCTATGTTTAATATTTCAGTGAAGTCTACGTAGTGATCAGTATTTTCTTCAATCTGAGTAATTATTGAAAGAAGTAATTTCGTGGCGTATGGAAGTTTAGTTTTTCATTGTATCGATGAGGTCTCCGTTCAGTTACAAGAGACAATGGATACGTCCTGTAAGGGTAGCTGCGCGAGTAATTGTGGGGCAAGGGTTGCGCAATCTCTACCCACACCTCTCCTGAACCGGCACTACCTGAGACCAGTGGCAAATAGAATTGCTAGACGACTGGAAACAATGCCGAAATAAGCGGGGAGCACATACAGCACCGGGAATTCCCAAATGGTCACCCATTTTAGTATTCGCCCGGCTCAACGTTGCTTAACTTCGGTGATATAACGGGAACTTTTATGTCAACGTGATTATGTCGTATATTTCACTCTATACTTGTTTGAAAAACAACATATTTAGTTGGCTGTGATCAGGGTGTAGTATCTGGTATGATGCCACACAATATCTGTCTTTGGTCAGTGAAGGAGCAACCCTTCTAGACTGATGCAATTTTTGGTTTTGGAATAACCCAGAGTTTCACATTTTGAAGAGCTGGCTTATTCCAATATTAAAAACCGATCTTGTGAATAACCCGACCCACGTGGAGAGTCAAACCAAATATCGTGTCTGAGATGATCGACTGTATAATCACTCGCTTTTTCTTTCTTTTTCTTTTCTTATTTATTACGGTCATCCACACATGAACGCATACGTCATCACGCTCTCACGCACATACGAGGCGAAAGAAACGGCGACAGATTAGATTTATTCATGGATCTCGGTGTTGCCTCGAATCAGATGTCTGCCAAATGTCGGCATGATTGGTGTTCATCGAGATCAGGGGTGGTGTAGATTATTGCATCACTTGACGCAAGAGACCGAGAGCAAACGGGAGAAAAAAAAAAAAAACGAATTCGAACAAATGATTGAAGAAAAGAAGAAGAGCTCGTGGTGACATGATGTGAAATTGAAAGTAAATAATTTCGTTGACGGCAGGAATGGACGTAATGGGCCCGAAATCTGGGTCAACATGACTGGATTGATTCTTCTCCAAGGAATGAAAGGACAGAAAATTGTACTTTAATAAAGAATGTGAAATTAAGGAACCAATCGAAATACAGTGCAACCCGGATATAAGAGAGACATATATAAGAAAAACGTATATAAGAGAGATTTTTTCGGTTCCAAATTAGAGCCTGTGTTAATGTACAGTGTAACCCAGATCTACGAACTTTTGATCTAAATGTGATCCGGATATAAGAGAGCTATAGGGATAGGAAAAGAAGTCTCTTATATCCGAGTTACGTTGTAAATTAATGTTGTTTTTTTCTGGATAATAATGGTTATCAATTCGAACATGATTCTTCAATTATATGTCTTCTATATTCGAAGCTATTCCATTTCACTCTATTTTCTAGATAAATAAAACAGTAGAATGTAAGTGTATCTGTATGAAAATATTTAACCCATAAACTCTAAAACAACTGGTCACATGACACTGAAATAAACATAAAATAGTAATCATACACAAAAAAAGATTTTTAAAGAGTTACGTGATGCCAACAACCACGCAGACGATAATCATGATTTTTTAAAAATGAGATTTAGGTGTTGATAAGAAAATTGGAGCGTCTATTTTTGACCATACTTAAAGTGATCTCACGTAAACAACAAGTTGGAACAAAACAATTATCGTAATTTTTAAACTTACGCAGTTGAATATGTTTTTTCTACTTTGTGTATCGATTCGTCAAAGCATTTTCCATTAAATGATATATTAGCAACATTAAGCTATCGAAAAGAAAATTATAACATTTATTTGAAAAAAAAGTTTGGTGTTTCGTAAAAATAATGAAAAAAAAATGTTAATGTTAATCTGAAAGATAATTACTTATAACATGTTAAATTCCAAATAAAAAAGGTGAAAATTGAAACACATTTAAAATTTGGGTTTTGATTCTCATAATTTGAAGGCTTGCAGTTGTTTTATTGTTTTGTTTTATGTTTTTTTTTCTTTTCACACAGGAAGTATAAATTCGGGTTCGGCTTTTTATTTTAAGGGTATCATGATCACGCAAAGAAAAGGATTCTACAATTTAGTCCCCATTATAGGAAATATAATGAAAGAGCAAAACATGAATGTAGATGCTGGGTAGCTAATCTATATTTCCTTAACCGTTTCTCCTTATATAATTTCAACAAAATTAATAGGGCATTAACTAAAAACAAAAAAAAAAAATAAAATAACGGTTCAGTAATGTATATATGTATATAAGTGACGTTTTAATGTATATATATATATATATATATATATATATATATATATATATATATATATAGAATAATCAAACCTTCCTACACGCACATTTATAAATCCTATCCAGAGTAGAAATGAACCTAAAGTTCTTTCTATCTTCACACGCATGTGGTCTGTAGCCTGTTTTCTCACCATTTTTCCAACAAAATTCTGATGATGTTCTTTGAAATATGGACGAAACGTTGATTACCATTTATTAATTTCACACACACACACACACACACACACATATATATATATATATATATATATATATATATATATATATATATGGAAAAAATACGCCCGTATATATATATATATATATATATATATATATATATATATATATATATAAATATATATATATATGGAAAAAATACGCCCGTATAAAGTTCGTTCTTGACTTAATAATTAATGAAAGTTTCATATTGATGAAATAATTACCTCATTTTTGGTAGATTTCTAAAGAGAGACTCCGTCAAAACACACTCTACAACCACATCCATTTTGTCCATCGATATTAAAGCATATATTACGACCGAACAAGGACGGGTGATTCCCTCTGCTAGTCAAGACATAAAGAAAGAAATAAAAATATAAAAATATAAACAAGAAGAAAGAAAGAAAAAAAAGAAGAACTAGCATCTGCAAACGGGCGGAAAGGAGGACATAGACAGCAATTGAAACAAAAACTAATGAATGAAAAGAAATGATGGGCAAAATACGAGGAAAGGAATGTACAGGATATGAAAGGGCAGTGAAACAATAATTCAAATAATACAGCAAAAAAAAAAAAAAAATTAATAAAAAAAGTAAAAAAGAAAAACGGACAAAAACCTGGAACAGAGATCAGCTAATGAAAAAGCAAATGAAAAGAAAATATAAAAATGAAAACGAAAACGAAAGAAAGAGGAAAAGAAAAGAAAGAAATCACGCGCGAAAGAAAGAGAACATAGAAATAAAAACAGAAAAAAAAAGAAAAGAAAAAAGAATTGACTTAGAAAAACAGGAATAAACTATCTACAAAAATGTGAGTTATAACAATGGAAACAGTTGTAAAAGCGAATAAAAACTTGTAATGGAGACTGGATAACGAAAAGAAAATGAAACAAAAATATAAAAAACCTATGGTGTAATATATAAAAAAAGAAAGAAACAAAAAAATTGAAAAGAAAAAGATAGAAAAAAAGAAAGACAAATGTTTTGTGAAAGAATGCACAGAATGAAGAATACACAAAATAATGAAAGCTAAAAACGAGTGACCATTAAAAAGATATAAGGAAACAAATGAAAGGCAAATGGAAGAGAACTTAAACAATGAGAGATTTCAGACAATAGAGTAATGATCATAAAAACGGAAAAAAGCGACGCGGAATCCGGATTACGGAACGAATATAAAACAAAAAGCTATAAAAATGCTAATCATTCCGCTATAATTTTAATTATTAGTAGTTATTTTTTTAAGATTCAATAATAAAATATAGAGCCTTTTCTCTATTTTTAATGGTTTCTTTGGGAAAATTAATACTAAATCTTTTTGAATATTTTTTATAATTATAATTAGTTTTTGCTGCATATGTTTTTATTTTTCATGGATTAATTTTTTTTTCCAAAAAGCCATTAAGATCTTTTTGATTAATGATTTTTTATGCAAATTATTATTGATTTGTTTTAAAATAACTTCCTAGAACGACAGGGGAACGCGATGTTTATTTTTATTCAAATCTGTTTCTGCTGTGTGTTACTATTTTTAATTATTTTAATATACCCATCAATTGAATTTTGAAAAATAAGCTTTTAAATAAACAAATGCAATACTTGTAATAAATTGAATTAAAAAAGATAAGCTTTTAAATAAACAAATGAAATATTTGTAATCAATTGAATTAAAAAAAAATAAGCTTTTAAATAAACTAATGAAATACTTGTAATCGATTGAATTAAAAAAAAGCTTTTAAATAACCAAATGAAATACTTGTAATCAATTGAATTAAAAAAAAAATAAGCTTTTAAATAAACAAATGAAATACTTGTAATCAATTGAATTAAAAAAATAAGCTTTTAAATAAACAAATGAAATACTTGTAATAAATTGAATTTAAAAAAAAAACTTTTAAATAAACAAATGCAATACTTGTAATCAATTGAATTAAAAAAAGATTAGCTTTTAAATAAACAAATAAAATACTTGTAATCAATTGAATTTTAAAAAAATAAGCTTTTAAATAAACTAATGAAATACTTGTAATCGATTGAATTAAAAAAAAGCTTTTAAATAACCAAATGAAATACTTGTAATCAATTGAATTAAAAAAATAAGCTTTTAAATAAACAAATGAAATACTTGTAATCAATTGAATTAAAAAAATAAGCTTTTAAATAAACAAATGAAATACTCGTAATAAATTGAATTTAAAAAAAAACTTTTAAATAAACAAATGCAATACTTGTAATCAATTGAATTAAAAAAAGATTAGCTTTTAAATAAACAAATAAAATACTTGTAATCAATTGAATTTTAAAAAAATAAGCTTTTAAATAAACAAATGAAATACTTGTAATAAATTGAATTAAAAAAATAAGCTTTTAAATAAACAAATGAAATACTTGTAATCAATTGAATTTAAAAAAATAAGCTTTTAAATAAACAAATGAAATACTTGTAATCAATTGAAATTAAAAAAGATAAGCTTTTAAATAAACAAATGAAATACTTGTAATCAATTGAATTTTGAAAAATAAGCTTTTAAATAAACAAATGAAATACTTGTAATCAATTGAATTTAAAAAAAATAAGCTTTTAAAAAAACAAATGAAATACTTGTAATCAATTGAATTTTGATAAATAAGCTTTTAAATAAACAAATTTATATACTTGTAATCAATTGAATTAAAAAAATAAGCTTTTAAATAAACCAATGAAATACTTGTAATCAATTAAAATTAAAAAGATAAACTTTTAAATAAACAAATGCAATACTTGTAATCAATTGAATTTTAAAAAAATAAGCTTTTAAATAAACAAATGAAATACTTGTAATCAATTGAATTAAAAAAAAAAAGCTTTTAAATAAACAAATGAAATACTTGTAATAAATTGAATTTAAAAAGATAAGCTTTTAAATAAACAAATGAAATACTTGTAATAAATTGAATTAAAAAAATAAGCTTTTAAATAAACAAATGAAATACTTGTAATCAATTGAATTTAAAAAGATAAGCTTTTAAATAAACAAATAAAATACTTGTAATCAATTGAATTAAAAAAAAAAGCTTTTAAAAAAACAAATGAAATACTTGTAATCAATTGATTTAAAAAAAAATAAGCTTTTAAATAAACAAACGAAATACTTGTAATCAATTGAATTTTAAAAAAATAAGCTTTTAAATAAACAAATGAAATACTTGTAATCAATTGAATTTTAAAAAAATAAGCTTTTAAATAAACAAATGAAATACTTGTAATAAATTGAATTTAAAAAAATAAGCTTTTAAATAAACAAATGAAATACTTGTAATCAATTGAATTAAAAAAATAAGCTTTTAAATAAACAAATGAAATACTTGTAATCAATTGAATTAAAAAAATAAGCTTTTAAATAAACAAATGAAATACTTGTAATAAATTGAATTAAAAAAATAAGCTTTTAAATAAACAAATGAAATACTTGTAATCAATTGAATTTTGAAAAATAAGCTTTTAAATAAACAAATGAAATACTTGTAATCAATTGAATTTTGAAAAATAAGCTTTTAAAAAAACAAATGAAATACTTGTAATCAAATGAATTTTGAAAAATAAGCTTTTAAATAAACAAATGAAATACTTGTAATCAATTGAATTTTGAAAAATAAGCTTTAAAATAAACAAATGAAATACTTGTAATCAATTGAATTTAAAAAGATAAACTTTTAAATAAACAAATGCAATACTTGTAATCAATTGAATTTTAAAAAAATAAGCTTTTAAATAAACAAATGAAATACTTGTAATCAATTGAATTAAAAAAAATAAGCTTTTAAATAAACAAATGAAATACTTGTAATCAGTTGAATTTAAAAAAGATAAGCTTTTAAATAAACAAATGAAATACTTGTAATAAATTGAATTAAAAAAATAAGCTTTTAAATAAACAAATGAAATACTTGTAATCCATTGAATTAAAAAAAATAAGCTTATAAAAAAACAAATGAAATACTTGTAATAAATTGAATTAAAAAAATAAGCTTTTAAATAAACAAATGAAATACTTGTAATCAATTGAATTTTGAAAAATAAGCTTTTAAATAAACAAATGAAATACTTGTAATCAATTGAATTTTGAAAAATAAGCTTTTAAAAAAACAAATGAAATACTTGTAATCAAATGAATTTTGAAAAATAAGCTTTTAAATAAACAAATGAAATACTTGTAATCAATTGAATTTTGAAAAATAAGCTTTTAAATAAACAAATGAAATACTTGTAATCAATTGAATTTAAAAAGATAAACTTTTAAATAAACAAATGCAATACTTGTAATCAATTGAATTTTAAAAAAATAAGCTTTTAAATAAACAAATGAAATACTTGTAATCAATTGAATTAAAAAAAATAAGCTTTTAAATAAACAAATGAAATACTTGTAATCAATTGAATTTAAAAAAGATAAGCTTTTAAATAAACAAATGAAATACTTGTAATCAATTGAATTTAAAAAAATAAGCTTTTAAATAAACAAATGAAATACTTGTAATCAATTGAATTTAAAAAGATAAGCTTTTAAATAAACAAATGAAATACTTGTAATCAATTGAATTAAAAAAAAAAGCTTTTAAATAAACAAATAAAATACTTGTAATAAATTGAATTTAAAAAAAAGCTTTTAAATAAACAAATGAAATACTTGTAATCAATTGAATTTAAAAAAGATAAGCTTTTAAATAAACAAATGAAATACTTGTAATCAATTGAATTAAAAAAAAATAAGCTTTTAAATAAACAAATGAAATACTTGTAATCAATTGAATTAAAAAAAAAGCTTTTAAATAAACAAATGAAATACTTGTAATCAATTGAATTAAAAAAAAAGCTTTTAAATAAACAAATGAAATACTTGTAATCAATTGAATTAAAAAAAAAGCTTTTAAATAAACAAATGAAATACTTGTAATCAATTGAATTAAAAAAATAAGCTTTTAAATAAACAAATTAAATACTTGTAATAAATTGAATTAAAAAAAAAGCTTTTAAATAAACAAATGAAATACTTGTAATCAATTGAATTTTAAAAAAATAAGCTTTTAAATAAACAAATGAAATACTTGTAATCAATTGAATTTTAAAAAATAAGGTTTTAAATAAACAAATGAAATACTTGTAATCAATTGAATTTTAAAAAATAAGGTTTTAAATAAACAAATGAAATACTTGTAATCAATTGAATTAAAAAAATAAGCTTTTAAATAAACAAATGAAATACTTGTAATCAATTGAATTAAAAAAAAATAAGCTTTTAAATAAACAAATGAAATACTTGTAATCAAATGAATTAAAAAAAATAAGCTTTTAAATAAACAAATGAAATACTTGTAATAAATTGAATTAAAAAAAATAAGCTTTTAAATAAACAAATGAAATACTTGTAATAAATTGAATTAAAAAAAATAAGCTTTTAAATAAACAAATGAAATACTTGTAATAAATTGAATTAAAAAAAATAAGCTTTTAAATAAACAAATGAAATACTTGTAATCAAATGAATTAAAAAAAAAAGCTTTTAAATAAACAAATGGAATACTTGTAATAAATTGAATTAAAAAAATAAGCTTTTAAATAAACAAATGGAATACTTGTAATCAATTGAATTAAAAAAAATAAGCTTTTAAATAAACAAATGAAATACTTGTAATAAATTGAATTAAAAAAAATAAGCTTTTAAATAAACAAATGAAATACTTGTAATCAATTGAATTAAAAAAAATAAGCTTTTAAATAAACAAATGAAATACTTGTAATCAAATGAATTAAAAAAAATAAGGTTTTAAATAAACAAATGAAATACTTGTAATCAAATGAATTAAAAAAAATAAGCTTTTAAATAAACAAACGAAATACTTGTAATCAATTGAATTAAAAAAAATAAGCTTTTAAATAAACAAATGAAATACTTGTAATCAAATGAATTAAAAAAAAAAGCTTTTAAATAAACAAATGAAATACTTGTAATCAATTGAATTAAAAAAATAAGCTTTTAAATAAAAAAAATAAAATACTTGAAATCAATTGAATTAAAAAAAATAAGCTTTTAAATAAACAAATGAAATACTTGTAATAAATTGAATTTAAAAAAAAGCTTTTAAATAAACAAATGAAATACTTGTAATCAATTGAATTTAAAAAAATAAGCTTTTAAATAAACCAATGAAATACTTGTAATAAATTGAATTAAAAAAAAATAAGCTTTTAAATAAACAAATGAAATACTTGCAATAAATTGAATTAAAAAAAATAAGCTTTTAAATAAACAAATTAAATACTTGTAATAAATTGAATTAAAACAATAAGCTTTTAAATAAACAAATGAAATACTTGAAATCAATTGAATTAAAAAAATAAGTTTTTAAATAAACAAATGAAATACTTGTAATCAATTGAATTTAAAAAAATAAGCTTTTAAATAAACAAATGAAATACTTGTAATAAATTGAATTAAAAAACAAATAAGCTTTTAAATAAACAAATGAAATACTTGTAATAAATTGAATTAAAAAAAAAAGCTTTTAAATGAACAAATGAAATACTTGTAATTAATTGAATTAAAAAAAATAAGCTTTTAAATAAACAAATAAAATACTTGTAATCAATTGAATTAAAAAAATAAGCTTTTAAATAAACAAATGAAATACTTGTAATCAATTGAATTGAAAAAAAAATAAGCTTTTAAATAAACAAATGAAATACTTGTAAACAACTGAATTAAGAAAAGATTAGCTTTTAAATAAACAAATGAAATACTTGTAATCAATTGAATTTTAAAAAAATAAGCTTTTAAATAAACAAATGAAATACTTGTAATAAATTGAATTAAAAAAATAAGCTTTTCAATATACAAATAAAAATACTTGTAATCAATTGAATTAAAAAAATAAGCTTTTAAATAAACAAATGAAATACTTGTAATCAATTGAAATTAAAAAAGATAAGCTTTTAAATAAACAAATGAAATACTTGTAATCAATTGAATTTTGAAAAATAAGCTTTTAAATAAACAAATGAAATACTTGTAATCAATTGAATTTTAAAAAAATAAGCTTTTAAATAAACCAATGAAATACTTGTAATCAATTGAATTTTAAAAAAATAAGCTTTTAAATAAACAAATGAAATACTTGTAATCAATTGAATTAAAAAAAGATAAGCTTTTAAATAAACAAATGAAATACTTGTAATCAATTGAATTAAAAAAAGATAAGCTTTTAAATAAACAAATGAAATACTTGTAATCAATTGAATTAAAAAAAGATTAGCTTTTAAATAAACAAATGAAATACTTGTAATCAATTGAATTAAAAAAAGATAAGCTTTTAAATAAACAAATGAAATACTTGTAATCAATTGAATTAAAAAAAGATTAGCTTTTAAATAAACAAATGAAATACTTGTAATCAATTGAATTAAAAAAAGATAAGCTTTTAAATAAACAAATGAAATACTTGTAATCAATTGAATTAAAAAAAGATTAGCTTTTAAATAAACAAATGAAATACTTGTAATCAATTGAATTAAAAAAAGATAAGCTTTTAAATAAACAAATGAAATACTTGTAATCAATTGAATTAAAAAAAGATTAGCTTTTAAATAAACAAATGAAATACTTGTAATCAATTGAATTAAAAAAAGATAAGCTTTTAAATAAACAAATGAAATACTTGTAATCAATTGAATTAAAAAAAGATTAGCTTTTAAATAAACAAATGAAATACTTGTAATCAATTGAATTAAAAAAAGATAAGCTTTTAAATAAACAAATGAAATACTTGTAATCAATTGAATTAAAAAAAGATTAGCTTTTAAATAAACAAATGAAATACTTGTAATCAATTGAATTAAAAAAAGATAAGCTTTTAAATAAACAAATGAAATACTTGTAATCAATTGAATTAAAAAAAGATAAGCTTTTAAATAAACAAATGAAATACTTGTAATCAATTGAATTAAAAAAAGATTAGCTTTTAAATAAACAAATGAAATACTTGTAATCAATTGAATTAAAAAAAAATAAGCTTTTAAATAAACAAATGAAATACTTGTAAACAACTGAATTAAGAAAAGATTAGCTTTTAAATAAACAAATGAAATACTTGTAATCAATTGAATTTTAAAAAAATAAGCTTTTAAATAAACAAATGAAATACTTGTAATAAATTGAATTAAAAAACAAATAAGCTTTTAAATAAACAAATGAAATACTTGTAATAAATTGAATTAAAAAAAAAAAGCTTTTAAATGAACAAATGAAATACTTGTAATTAATTGAATTAAAAAAATAAGCTTTTAAATAAACAAATAAAATACTTGTAATCAATTGAATTAAAAAAATAAGCTTTTAAATAAACAAATGAAATACTTGTAATCAATTGAATTGAAAAAAAATAAGCTTTTAAATAAACAAATGAAATACTTGTAAACAACTGAATTAAGAAAAGATTAGCTTTTAAATAAACAAATGAAATACTTGTAATCAATTGAATTTTAAAAAAATAAGCTTTTAAATAAACAAATGAAATACTTGTAATAAATTGAATTAAAAAAATAAGCTTTTCAATATACAAATAAAAATACTTGTAATCAATTGAATTAAAAAAATAAGCTTTTAAATAAACAAATGAAATACTTGTAATCAATTGAAATTAAAAAAGATAAGCTTTTAAATAAACAAATGAAATACTTGTAATCAATTGAATTTTGAAAAATAAGCTTTTAAATAAACAAATGAAATACTTGTAATCAATTGAATTTTAAAAAAATAAGCTTTTAAATAAACCAATGAAATACTTGTAATCAATTGAATTTTAAAAAAATAAGCTTTTAAATAAACAAATGAAATACTTGTAATCAATTGAATTAAAAAAAGATAAGCTTTTAAATAAACAAATGAAATACTTGTAATCAATTGAATTAAAAAAAGATAAGCTTTTAAATAAACAAATGAAATACTTGTAATCAATTGAATTAAAAAAAGATAAGCTTTTAAATAAACAAATGAAATACTTGTAATCAATTGAATTAAAAAAAATAAGCTTTTAAATAAACAAATGAAATACTTGTAATCAATTGAATTTTAAAAAAATAAGCTTTTAAATAAACAAATGAAATACTTGTAATCAATTGAATTTTAAAAAAATAAGCTTTTAAATAAACCAATGAAATACTTGTAATCAATTGAATTAAAAAAAAATAAGCTTTTAAATAAACAAATGAAATACTTGTAATCAATTGAATTAAAAAAAAATAAGCTTTTAAATAAACAAATGAAATACTTGTAATCAATTGAATTAAAAAAAGATAAGCTTTTAAATAAACAAATGAAATACTTGTAATCAATTGAATTAAAAAAAGATAAGCTTTTAAATAAACAAATGAAATACTTGTAATCAATTGAATTAAAAAAAGATTAGCTTTTAAATAAACAAATTAAATACTTGTAATCAATTGAATTAAAAAAAGATAAGCTTTTAAATAAACAAATGAAATACTTGTAATCAATTGAATTAAAAAAAGATTAGCTTTTAAATAAACAAATGAAATACTTGTAATCAATTGAATTAAAAAAAGATAAGCTTTTAAATAAACAAATGAAATACTTGTAATCAATTGAATTAAAAAAAGATAAGCTTTTAAATAAACAAATGAAATACTTGTAATCAATTGAATTAAAAAAAGATAAGCTTTTAAATAAACAAATGAAATACTTGTAATCAATTGAATTAAAAAAAGATAAGCTTTTAAATAAACAAATGAAATACTTGTAATCAATTGAATTAAAAAAAGATAAGCTTTTAAATAAACAAATGAAATACTTGTAATCAATTGAATTAAAAAAAGATAAGCTTTTAAATAAACAAATGAAATACTTGTAATCAATTGAATTAAAAAAAGATTAGCTTTTAAATAAACAAATTAAATACTTGTAATCAATTGAATTAAAAAAAGATAAGCTTTTAAATAAACAAATGAAATACTTGTAATCAATTGAATTAAAAAAAGATTAGCTTTTAAATAAACAAATGAAATACTTGTAATCAATTGAATTAAAAAAAGATAAGCTTTTAAATAAACAAATGAAATACTTGTAATCAATTGAATTAAAAAAAGATAAGCTTTTAAATAAACAAATGAAATACTTGTAATCAATTGAATTAAAAAAAGATTAGCTTTTAAATAAACAAATGAAATACTTGTAATCAATTGAATTAAAAAAAGATAAGCTTTTAAATAAACAAATGAAATACTTGTAATCAATTGAATTAAAAAAAAACTTTTAAATAAACAAATGAAATACTTGTAATCAATTGAATTTTAAAAAAATAAGCTTTTAAATAAACAAATGAAATACTTGTAATAAATTGAATTTAAAAAATAAGCTTTTAAATAAACAAATGAAATACTTGTAATAAATTGAATTAAAAAAAATAAGCTTTTAAATAAACAAATGAAATACTTGTAATAAATTGAATTAAAAAAAATAAGCTTTTAAATAAACAAATGAAATACTTGTAATAAATTGAATTAAAAAAAATAAGCTTTTAAATAAACAAATGAAATACTTGTAATCAAATGAATTAAAAAAAAAAGCTTTTAAATAAACAAATGGAATACTTGTAATAAATTGAATTAAAAAAAATAAGCTTTTAAATAAACAAATGGAATACTTGTAATCAATTGAATTAAAAAAATAAGCTTTTAAATAAACAAATGAAATACTTGTAATAAATTGAATTAAAAAAAATAAGCTTTTAAATAAACAAATGAAATACTTGTAATCAATTGAATTAAAAAAATAAGCTTTTAAATAAACAAATGAAATACTTGTAATCAAATGAATTAAAAAAAATAAGGTTTTAAATAAACAAATGAAAAACTTGTAATCAAATGAATTAAAAAAAATAAGCTTTTAAATAAACAAATGAAATACTTGTAATAAATTGAATTAAAAAAAATAAGCTTTTAAATAAACAAATGAAATACTTGTAATCAAATGAATTAAAAAAAAAGCTTTTAAATAAACAAATGAAATACTTGTAATCAATTGAATTAAAAAAATAAGCTTTTAAATAAACAAATGAAATACTTGAAATCAATTGAATTAAAAAAAAATAAGCTTTTAAATAAACAAATGAAATACTTGTAATAAATTGAATTTAAAAAAAAGCTTTTAAATAAACAAATGAAATACTTGTAATCAATTGAATTAAAAAAAGATAAGCTTTTAAATAAACCAATGAAATACTTGTAATAAATTGAATTAAAAAAAATAAGCTTTTAAATAAACAAATGAAATACTTGCAATAAATTGAATTAAAAAAAATAAGCTTTTAAATAAACAAATTAAATACTTGTAATAAATTGAATTAAAAAAATAAGCTTTTAAATAAACAAATGAAATACTTGAAATCAATTGAATTAAAAAAATAAGTTTTTAAATAAACAAATGAAATACTTGTAATCAATTGAATTTAAAAAAATAAGCTTTTAAATAAACAAATGAAATACTTGTAATAAATTGAATTAAAAAACAAATAAGCTTTTAAATAAACAAATGAAATACTTGTAATAAATTGAATTAAAAAAAAAAAGCTTTTAAATGAACAAATAAAATACTTGTAATTAATTGATTTAAAAAAAATAAGCTTTTAAATAAACAAATAAAATACTTGTAATCAATTGAATTAAAAAAATAAGCTTTTAAATAAACAAATGAAATACTTGTAATCAATTGAATTGAAAAAAAATAAGCTTTTAAATAAACAAATGAAATACTTGTAAACAACTGAATTAAGAAAAGATTAGCTTTTAAATAAACAAATGAAATACTTGTAATCAATTGAATTTTAAAAAAATAAGCTTTTAAATAAACAAATGAAATACTTGTAATAAATTGAATTAAAAAAATAAGCTTTTCAATATACAAATAAAAATACTTGTAATCAATTGAATTAAAAAAAATAAGCTTTTAAATAAACAAATGAAATACTTGTAATCAATTGAAATTAAAAAAGATAAGCTTTTAAATAAACAAATGAAATACTTGTAATCAATTGAATTTAAAAAGATAAGCTTTTAAATAAACAAATAAAATACTTGTAATCAATTGAATTTTAAAAAAATAATCTTTTAAATAAACAAATGAAATACTTGTAATCAATTGAATTAAAAAAAAAATAAGCTTTTAAATAAACAAATGAAATACTTGTAATCAATTGAATTAAAAAAAGATAAGCTTTTAAATAAACAAATGAAATACTTGTAATCAATTGAATTAAAAAAAGATTAGCTTTTAAATAAACAAATGAAATACTTGTAATCAATTGAATTAAAAAAAGATAAGCTTTTAAATAAACAAATGAAATACTTGTAATCAATTGAATTAAAAAAAGATAAGCTTTTAAATAAACAAATGAAATACTTGTAATCAATTGAATTAAAAAAAGATTAGCTTTTAAATAAACAAATGAAATACTTGTAATCAATTGAATTAAAAAAAGATAAGCTTTTAAATAAACAAATGAAATACTTGTAATCAATTGAATTAAAAAAAGATAAGCTTTTAAATAAACAAATGAAATACTTGTAATCAATTGAATTAAAAAAAGATAAGCTTTTAAATAAACAAATGAAATACTTGTAATCAATTGAATTAAAAAAAAGCTTTTAAATAAACAAATGAAATACTTGTAATCAATTGAATTTTAAAAAAATAAGCTTTTAAATAAACAAATGAAATACTTGTAATAAATTGAATTTAAAAAAATAAGCTTTTAAATAAACAAATGAAATACTTGTAATAAATTGAATTAAAAAAAATAAGCTTTTAAATAAACAAATGAAATACTTGTAATCAATTGAATTAAAAAAAAGCTTTTAAATAAACAAATGAAATACTTGTAATCAATTGAATTTTAAAAAAATAAGCTTTTAAATAAACAAATGAAATACTTGTAATAAATTGAATTTAAAAAAATAAGCTTTTAAATAAACAAATGAAATACTTGTAATAAATTGAATTAAAAAAAATAAGCTTTTAAATAAACAAATGAAATACTTGTAATAAATTGAATTTAAAAAAATAAGCTTTTAAATAAACAAATGCAATACTTGTAATAAATTGAATTAAAAAAAAAAAGCTTTTAAATAAACAAATGAAATACTTGTAAAAAATTGAATTAAAAAAAAAGCTTTTAAATAAACAAATGAAATACTTGTAATCAATTGAATTTTAAAAAAATAAGCTTTTAAATAAACAAATTAAATACTTGTAATCAATTGAATTAAAAAAAGATAAGCTTTTAAATAAACAAATGAAATACTTGTAATCAATTGAATTAAAAAAAGATTAGCTTTTAAATAAACAAATGAAATACTTGTAATCAATTGAATTAAAAAAAGATAAGCTTTTAAATAAACAAATGAAATACTTGTAATCAATTGAATTAAAAAAAAGCTTTTAAATAAACAAATGAAATACTTGTAATCAATTGAATTTTAAAAAAATAAGCTTTTAAATAAACAAATGAAATACTTGTAATAAATTGAATTTAAAAAAATAAGCTTTTAAATAAACAAATGAAATACTTGTAATAAATTGAATTAAAAAAAATAAGCTTTTAAATAAACAAATGAAATACTTGTAATAAATTGAATTAAAAAAATAAGCTTTTAAATAAACAAATGAAATACTTGTAATCAATTGAATTTATAAAAATAAGCTTTTAAATAAACAAATGAAATACTTGTAATCAAATGAATTAAAAAAAAAAAGCTTTTAAATAAACAAATGCAATACTTGTAATCAATTGAATTAAAAAAAATAAGCTTTTAAATAAACAAATGGAATACTTGTAATCAATTGAATTAAAAAAAATAAGCTTTTAAATAAACAAATGAAATACTTGTAATAAATTGAATTAAAAAAAATAAGCTTTTAAATAAACAAATGAAATACTTGTAATCAATTGAATTAAAAAAATAAGCTTTTAAATAAACAAATGAAATACTTGTAATCAAATGAATTAAAAAAAATAAGGTTTTAAATAAACAAATGAAAAACTTGTAATCAAATGAATTAAAAAAATAAGCTTTTAAATAAACAAATGAAATACTTGTAATAAATTGAATTAAAAAACAAATAAGCTTTTAAATAAACAAATGAAATACTTGTAATCAAATGAATTAAAAAAAAAAGCTTTTAAATAAACAAATGAAATACTTGTAATCAATTGAATTAAAAAAATAAGCTTTTAAATAAACAAATGAAATACTTGAAATCAATTGAATTAAAAAAAAATAAGCTTTTAAATAAACAAATGAAATACTTGTAATAAATTGAATTTAAAAAAAGCTTTTAAATAAACAAATGAAATACTTGTAATCAATTGAATTAAAAAAAATAAGCTTTTAAATAAACCAATGAAATACTTGTAATAAATTGAATTAAAAAAAATAAGCTTTTAAATAAACAAATGAAATACTTGCAATAAATTGAATTAAAAAAAATAAGCTTTTAAATAAACAAATTAAATACTTGTAATAAATTGAATTAAAAAAATAAGCTTTTAAATAAACAAATGAAATACTTGAAATCAATTGAATTAAAAAAATAAGTTTTTAAATAAACAAATGAAATACTTGTAATCAATTGAATTTAAAAAAATAAGCTTTTAAATAAACAAATGAAATACTTGTAATAAATTGAATTAAAAAACAAATAAGCTTTTAAATAAACAAATGAAATACTTGTAATAAATTGAATTAAAAAAAAAAAGCTTTTAAATGAACAAATGAAATACTTGTAATTAATTGAATTAAAAAAAATAAGCTTTTAAATAAACAAATAAAATACTTGTAATCAATTGAATTAAAAAAATAAGCTTTTAAATAAACAAATGAAATACTTGTAATCAATTGAATTGAAAAAAAAATAAGCTTTTAAATAAACAAATGAAATACTTGTAAACAACTGAATTAAGAAAAGATTAGCTTTTAAATAAACAAATGAAATACTTGTAATCAATTGAATTTTAAAAAAATAAGCTTTTAAATAAACAAATGAAATACTTGTAATAAATTGAATTAAAAAAATAAGCTTTTCAATATACAAATAAAAATACTTGTAATCAATTGAATTAAAAAAAATAAGCTTTTAAATAAACAAATGAAATACTTGTAATCAATTGAAATTAAAAAAGATAAGCTTTTAAATAAACAAATGAAATACTTGTAATCAATTGAATTTAAAAAGATAAGCTTTTAAATAAACAAATAAAATACTTGTAATCAATTGAATTTTAAAAAAATAATCTTTTAAATAAACAAATGAAATACTTGTAATCAATTGAATTAAAAAAAAAATAAGCTTTTAAATAAACAAATGAAATACTTGTAATCAATTGAATTAAAAAAAGATAAGCTTTTAAATAAACAAATGAAATACTTGTAATCAATTGAATTAAAAAAAGATTAGCTTTTAAATAAACAAATGAAATACTTGTAATCAATTGAATTAAAAAAAGATAAGCTTTTAAATAAACAAATGAAATACTTGTAATCAATTGAATTAAAAAAAAATAAGCTTTTAAATAAACAAATGAAATACTTGTAATCAATTGAATTAAAAAAAGATTAGCTTTTAAATAAACAAATGAAATACTTGTAATCAATTGAATTAAAAAAAGATAAGCTTTTAAATAAACAAATGAAATACTTGTAATCAATTGAATTAAAAAAAAATAAGCTTTTAAATAAACAAATGAAATACTTGTAATCAATTGAATTAAAAAAAGATTAGCTTTTAAATAAACAAATGAAATACTTGTAATCAATTGAATTAAAAAAAGATAAGCTTTTAAATAAACAAATGAAATACTTGTAATCAATTGAATTAAAAAAAGATAAGCTTTTAAATAAACAAATGAAATACTTGTAATCAATTGAATTAAAAAAAGATTAGCTTTTAAATAAACAAATGAAATACTTGTAATCAATTGAATTAAAAAAAGATAAGCTTTTAAATAAACAAATGAAATACTTGTAATCAATTGAATTAAAAAAAGATTAGCTTTTAAATAAACAAATGAAATACTTGTAATCAATTGAATTAAAAAAAGATAAGCTTTTAAATAAACAAATGAAATACTTGTAATCAATTGAATTAAAAAAAAATAAGCTTTTAAATAAACAAATGAAATACTTGTAATAAATTGAATTAAAAAAAATAAGCTTTTAAATAAACAAATGAAATACTTGTAATAAATTGAATTTAAAAAAATAAGCTTTTAAATAAACAAATGCAATACTTGTAATAAATTGAATTAAAAAAAAAAAGCTTTTAAATAAACAAATGAAATACTTGTAAAAAATTGAATTAAAAAAAAAGCTTTTAAATAAACAAATGAAATACTTGTAATCAATTGAATTTTAAAAAAATAAGCTTTTAAATAAACAAATTAAATACTTGTAATCAATTGAATTAAAAAAAATAAGCTTTTAAATAAACAAATGAAATACTTGTAATCAATTGAATTTAAAAAAAAAAAAGCTTTTAAATAAACAAATGAAATACTTGTAATCAATTGAATTAAAAAAAATAAGCTTTTAAATAAACAAATGAAATACTTGTAATCAATTGAATTTTAAAAAAATAAGCTTTTAAATAAACAAATGAAATACTTGTAATAAATTGAATTTAAAAAAATAAGCTTTTAAATAAACAAATGAAATACTTGTAATAAATTGAATTTAAAAAATAAGCTTTTAAATAAACAAATGAAATACTTGTAATAAATTGAATTAAAAAAAAATAAGCTTTTAAATAAACAAATGAAATACTTGTAAAAAATTGAATTAAAAAAAATAAGCTTTTAAATAAACAAATGAAATACTTGTAATAAATTGAATTAAAAAAAATAAGCTTTTAAATAAACAAATGAAATACTTGTAATAAATTGAATTAAAAAAAAAAGCTTTTAAATAAACAAATGAAATACTTGTAATAAATTGAATTAAAAAAAATAAGCTTTTAAATAAACAAATGAAATACTTGTAATAAATTGAATTAAAAAAAATAAGCTTTTAAATAAACAAATTAAATACTTGTAATAAATTGAATTAAAAAAAATAAGCTTTTAAATAAACAAATGAAATACTTGTAATAAATTGAATTAAAAAAAATAAGCTTTTAAATAAACAAATGAAATACTTGTAATAAATTGAATTTAAAAAAATAAGCTTTTAAATAAACAAATGAAATACTTGTAATAAATTGAATTAAAAAAAAAAGCTTTTAAATAAACAAATGAAATACTTGTAAAAAATTGAATTAAAAAAAAAAAGCTTTTAAATAAACAAATGAAATACTTGTAATCAATTGAATTTTAAAAAATAAGCTTTTAAATAAACAAATCCATGGACAAAGAAACTTTAGACACTCAAGGATAGTGTCTAGTAGGTATTTCAGTTTTCTCCAGTCGCACTGATATAAGTATCGTCGATATTTATCTCCACTTCTACGGCGGGATGATGTGACAAAAGAGTCGGATAGCTGAATTGAAGAGCCAGCGCGCTAGAGGAAGAGTACTTTGTGCCTGTAAAAATGCCTGGGCAGCCCTGTCGACATTCCTTGATGAAGGCACCCATGCAAACCTTTTTTCGAAAGAAAATACTGGGAAGGTGAGACTCTTAGAACTGCACAGGATCAAAAACTATGCCTCAGCTAACAGGGCAAAAGCTATCTAAACAATGGCCCAGACTTTGTTGGATTTGGTGTCGAGGGAGAAACCCCGGCCAGTTTTGTGCGTCTTACTACTTCGTGCTGATTTTATTATTGCCTCCGACTTTTATTGCTACGACTACTACTGTTAGGAACTACATACATGAAAGAGATATGGTTTGGTATATATATATATATATATATATATATATATATATATATATATATATATATATATATATATATATATATATATATATATACGGGCGAAGGGACGGTTTTGCCCGGTCGTAAAATACACTTAAATATGATATTTTAATTTTTACAGATTTCGTATATACAATTATAGAGTTGTGATTTCAAAAGTGAATAAAAAAGTATTTAGGTACCATCAGCTAGAATCAAAAACCGAAAGCAAAACTGTAGCATTCAAAGCTGGTGACATTACCACTGTACCAACGTGACACGCACATGAACTGACTAAAAATAAATAGATGAATATACAAAATATATAGCGATTTTTTCAATTTTGACCCATTTTTTTGACCTCTTAAAAACTAAGTTAATCAGCTAAAGACCCATAAAACACGGTCCATAAAAAATCCAATAATTTGAGTTCCCTAGCGCTGCTCTGCGACTTTTAGTTTCGGAATAGATAGAGTTTGAAAATATGGAGACAGAGAGACAGACAGACACATAGCCTTTATATATTAGATGAGGTACGTTGCTAAAGTAATGCCTCCTATTTTTTATTCCTACCCTGAATAGACCAGAGGTGCAAATTACATTGTTATGATAACTGAACTTATGCATTTATGATCTGAAATTTTCATTTATCTGGTTCCGATATTGACAGTGTAAGACACTAAGTAAGACACACTTTTTACGGACGTGCGTCATAAGCAAAGATGCACCATTGAATTCCTTGCATTAAAAATGGTTGTGAATATGTAGAAAAATAAATTCTGGAGTACTAAAAGTTGCTCGTTTTAATGGTACCACTCTGTTTTCATAGTTCTTTAACTTTTGAAATAAAAATAGGAGGCTTTACTTTAAAAATAAACTTTATATATATCATGCTGACAGGAAAGTTCTTGCGGTTTTAAAGTTTCAAATTCAGATATCTTGGCTCAAACAAAAATTATAGATCGAAAAACAGCCTATCCTGTCTTGACAGAGTACAAAATAGACGTCGTAGCCTCATGGGGGCTGCCCTTTTCTCTTCCCTGCAACCTCTCTCCCACAAAAGAGACGTTGTGAGCCTGTCATTGTTTTATCGTTATTTCCAAGGGAAATGCTCGGCTGAGCTCCAATCTCTGGTCTTCCCTCTCCAATCTTTCACGAAAAACACCCGTCTAGCTGAAACCACTGTCAGTAAATTTCCCCACTCTTTATCTGTGCCTAAATCAAAGCGTAGATTCCATGAACAAAGCTTCTTTCTTAGAAGTGCACGCCCGTGGAACTCTCTTCCGTTTGCCTGTTTTCCACCTGACTACAACTTGGATGTCTTCAAGTTCAACATAAACAAATTCCTGATGAACCACCCCCTTAAGTAAGACACTTCATCAGATCTCCATTACTAACGATTACTATGATACTGTCCCATTGATTACTGTATACGCAATAACCCTTATCCCCGAGTGACCTCCGGGCCTTGATAAGTAGTGATGTCCATGTATATATATATATATATATATATATATATATATATATATATATACACATGTGTGTGTGTTCGTGTGTGTGATATATATATATATATGTGTGTGTGTATAATATATATATATATATGTGTGTGTGTAATAGATATATATATCACACACACACGAATATATATATTATACACATGTATACATCACACACACACACACACACACACACACACACACACACACACATATATATATATATATATATATATATATATATATATATATACTCCGGCGTGTATTGAAATAAGGTAAAAAGGTAATAAAGGTAAAACTGCATAGCTGATTCCACCATTATATCCTAAGTTGCTTCAGTTTGAGTCCATCCGTTTCAACTTTGTATTATTCTGCATTCTAAAACCATAAATTTATTTTATATATACATTAAACAATGCTTCAAGCAAACTACTTTAACCGCTAGCAATTGATTAAGACAATAATCACTTAGTGTTTACAACTTTACAAGTATTTTAATGAAATATTCTCTGATGAACTCAGAGCACTTGTGGCCTCTTGATGTACATACTTCTGACAAGCGGCAAAATTATACTCCTTCACTTTTGAAGCCCCCAGATGTCGGAGACCCGTCCACTCCAATGGTTACTTCCATCGGATTGCTAGATTTTGGAATCTCCCCCCCCTGTTTCCTGCTTCCTGGGAAGGCTAGGTGCTGTATGTACCTTTTGGGAAGGTTGGACGTGGGGCCAGCGCCCTCACCCTGTAAAAAGAACTCCTCGCTAGAAAAACATCTACAAAATTTGTAGATGGCCTATGTCCCTCCAGAGGCTCAAGGGCTATGGGATTGGATTGAAGTAAAAATGAATAAAAAAAAATTAAATTAGCAAAATAGTGCTTTCCACTAGAGTGCTCAATGTAAAAGTGACAGAACGTACTATTGGAAAATAGAAAGATTACATTTGAAATATTAAAACGGAAGTCAGAAGTAATAGACAGACATCTTGAAGGAACGCAGAAATAAATAAATAAAATTGAATATAGAAATAAATAAATAAAATTAAATATAGAAATAAATAAATAAAATTGAATATAGAAATAAATAAATTAAATTAAATATGAAAATAAATAAATAAAATTAAATATAGAAATAAATAAATAAAATTAAATATAGAAATAAATAAATAAAATTAAATATAGAAATAAATAATACTACGCGAGAACAGATGGATAAATAAATAAGGATATTGTTTAGGTAACGCTTTTTGTTTTTAAGTCTTGTTTCTTTTATCCATCGTTTTGATTGACTGATGAGATATGGAACCGTCATACAGTAACAAAGGAAAGACGAGAAAGGCCCGAAAATGGAAAAAAAAAAACAAAAAAAAAAACAAATAACAAAAAAACAAAAACAAAAAAAGCTAATAAACAAAGGAAAATAACGCGAAGAAGTGGAAGAAAGTTAAAATGGCGACAGCAGACGACAGCGAAGACCACATTTGGATAAATCGTTGGTCAAGTTGGTCGTTCTTTCTCAGCGGTAAAGGAAACGTCAGTATAGCTTATACGACGCGACCCCTTCCGTTAATGGGGTACATGGGGGAGGAATTATGAGATAAAGACTAAAATATATAAAAAAAGAAAAACAAAACAAGAGACGATTCCTTCTAAATAATGAGTAGCGTGGCTAGAAACTGGTTGTCCCTCTAAAAAATAAGGAAAAATCGGGAAATTAATGATGATGGCGATTAGATGAGGATGAGGGTGAAAGTAACTGGGCGGGACCGACTGATGTTATTATAATGAGGGTCGAACCTTTCTAGACGAAAAGTGGTCGAGGAGAGTAAGTGATTCACAAACGCAGAATAGTTATCGCAAGATAATGTTCATAGTATAAATATCGGCAATGTTTTCTTGAAAGTTTTGAATGTGAGTGCATTTTTAATAAGCCATATCACACACACACACACACACACACACATGCTTTTATATATATACTAGCATTTCGGCCCGGCGTTGCCCGGGTGTTTGGATGTGTATGTTGAGCAAAAACAAAAAAAAATGTGGAAGTAGAAAGGCAGGTCGAACCCGTACCGCGAAGGAGGAAAAGAACGGGTTAAAAACCTAACGCCTATGCTGTTACGACCACCGCCAAACCGGAAGTGACAATCTTTATAATTAAGGCTAGGCAATCTAAAGGAGAGGATATCTTTAAAAAATATCGGCGAAAAAAGTGATCCTCCCCCCCCTGTAGAAAAGTGCCTAGTTGAAGGGGAAGATATTAATGTTTTTAGCCAATTTTTCGATATTTGTCGTATGAAAAGTCGAACTTCAAAACCATACTGATCTTGGTAAAATCCGTTGCCTCTATTGAAAGTTTAAGGCAGACATGCAAACAGAGATACATACATACATTTATATATTGGTAACTAAAAATTTTCGACCCAAACCGATGAAAAAGCTTGCCCTATCTCTGAATAACTTTTATGTAAAATTTCAAATATTTAGACCAGAAATTGTTTGAGTAATTTGGAAGAGACCGCAGAGGTCAATATTTTTTTAAACTTTGAACCCTTTTCTTACCTTTTAACATTTATTGGTTTGGGCTCAAATCAAGTTATTAAGTTAGATCCATGTCCAAGGAACCTATATTTAAAATTTCACGTGTTTAGACCCAAAATTGTCGGAGGAGTTTGGTAGAGTCCTCAAAGGTCAAATAATCCTCTCCCACAGAAGAGACGTTGCGAGCCTATCCTTGTTTTATCGTTATTTTCATGGCAGGTGCTCGTCTGAACTCCAATCCCTGGTCCCCCCTCGCCAATCTTTCATGAAAAACACCCGTCTAGCTGAATCCACTGTGAAAAATTTTCCCCACTCTATATCTGTGCCTAAATCAAAACGCGGATTTCATGAACAAAGCTTCTTTCTTAGAACTGCACGCCTGTGGAACTCTGTTCCGTCTGCCTGCGTCCCTCCGGACTACAACTTGGATGTCTTCAAGTCTAATGTTAACAAATTCCTAATGAACCGCCCCCCCTAATTAAACACTTCATAAAATCTCCTCACTAACGTAATGTACTTGCAATAAACCCTTATCTCTGAGTGGCTTCCGGGCCTTGATAAGTGGTGATCACTGTGTAAAAAAAAAAAAAAAAAAAAAATTGAACTTTGACTCCTTAACAGCCAAATTTCTGGCCAAAAATTGATTATAAAGATTTTCCCAAATCTCAGTACTCTGCCTATCAAATTTCGCGTCTGTAGACTGAAAATTGACAGAGTTATTGCGTTGGAAAATGTACACAGACACATAGACACACTAACAGACACACAGACACGTTCACTTTTATATATATATAGATAGATCCATCATTCGTTTTGATTAAACAAAATTCATAGTTCGTTTTGATTTAACAAATACTCATCGTTCGTGTTGACTAGTTAAGTCAACCAATTACTCAAATGAATGGTAACTTCCACTCGTAGATTTTTGTAGTCATCAAATTATTCGTTCAGACAAGCTTCGGCGAGTTCGATTTAATTATTTAATTGTTCTGTTTTAAGAAAATTATACACATGGGAATTTGAAAATAAGGCGTAAGCGTAGACGTGCTGGCCGACATAAAAATAACTAACTTCTTAGTTGTTACCCTAAACTTTAAGGAAAATACTTACAAATAATATATAAAACATAAGGCTAATCCAATATAGGTAATCTTTATTTCTTTTTTCTTTCTTCAATCTATTTCCCCACTAAAAATTCCATATACTTGCAAATTTGCGAGAACGTTACGTGTTAGCTGAGAAAAAGTATCTCGCCCCTGATGTGAAAAGTGACGGTGAAAAAGTAGATAGCAACACGAACCGACGGTGTGCTAAGTTCATTCTACAGAAACGCATTCACTTAGGATGTTGGCAACCTTCACGTGACCCCTCTTGTAAGTACCCGATGTTATTTTGAAAAGAATTCTAACCAGAAAGATATCGGGAAAACCATCATGCACAATAGAAGCAATTATTCATCTATATATTAATACGGTAGCGTGTGTTATTTTTGTGTGTCACACTTACATCTTTTTTCTTCCGAGTGACTGTCGTTTAATTGTTATGACCTTCCATTTCTTGTAATAAATAATTTTACCAAGAATTCTTCATAAGTTTTGGTTTCGATTTCGATGATAGCTGATAGCACTCAAGTAATCTATTTTTTTTATAAATAACTAGCGGGAGAGGGGGGGCTTAAATATAATATTTTAATTTTTCCAGATTTCGTATATATTATTTACAGACTCGTGATTTCAAAAGTAAAAAAAAAGTGTATTTAGGTGCCATCAGATAGAATCAAAACCGAAACTGTAGCATTCAAAGCTGGTGACGTTACCACTGTACGAACGTGACATGCATATGAACTGATTAAAAATTAACTAAGATGAATGTACAAATTTGTGTAACGATTTTTTCAATTTTAACCCATTTTTGACCCCTTAAAAACAATTAGACCCATAAAAGAAGGGCCTGTAAGAAATCCAATCATTTGCGGCCCCTGGTGCCGCTCTGCGACTTCTAATTTTGGAAGAGATAAAGTTTGGAATCAAAACTTTTTAATATATAAGAATCAATAGAGAATTGACTCTATACTAATATATACGAAAGCTGCATAAATTGAAATAGCATATTTAAGCGTATTCTTATACGGGGCTGCGACGGGCGTCCCTGCTAGCTTGGATAAATACTTTTACACTTTTAAAAAAAGTGCTACAATAATATCAGGACGTCTCCAGAACAGTAATCCGGACATCTACAGAATGGCAACATCAATATATTACATATGAAAGAGTCCACTGAAATTTCCACAGGTTCTGATAGTACGAAATGAATGAAATTCTGACGCAGTCTTCTACCTATATAAAAGTCAAATACGTCCTAAGATGGAATATTGTTGCTACATCTGGGGAGGTGTCACTTAATGTATTCTCTTCTACTTTGACATTGTACAAAATTGATTTTGAACTCTTTTTTTAAAATTCTTATTCACTCCAAACAAAGCAAACTGCCCCCAGAATATAAGGAACTACTATATGTCTATAGGTAGACTTGAAGTAAGCAGTTGCGCAACATGATGACTGTTCGTATCACATTTAAATGTTTGCATATTAGAACAGTCAGAGAAACAAAAAAATAAAAAGAGAATTCCAAGGAGGAAATAAACTATTAGTGTAGAAAGCTCTCTGAAGGCGTGGAAATTTGCTGCTTGTCAGGCTAGTCAAAGGGTATTTACGTCGAGAGGGCCACAAATGCTATGAGTTTGTCAGAACATTTCATTAAAGTATTTGTAAAACATGCATAGAGATACAACATTATGGTGATGAGACAGGGGATAGAGGTCAGTTGACAGTGCGGAATCTATAGGATAAGATAGTTGGGCAACAGCTTTTTTGGACCCTGTGTAATAAGTAGAGACTACTGGTAGATGCACCAACACAGATGTGGCAACAATATCCTATGCATGGCTTTGTATACGATGCTGGAAGGTGTAAGTAGCTTTCTAGCGCAGTAGAGCGGTACGTTCTTAGCAGCAGCCTTAGCAATGTCTTCTATGCATTTGTTCCAATTCATATTTCCTGTGAGTGTTAGATCGACGAGTTTGAATGATGAACTCTTGGGTACAGCGTGATTAACTATGACAATCAGTAGTTGAGAACGTTTCTTGCAATTGCTAAAGGAAATAAGTTTTGTTTAAGTAGCATTCAATGTTACCATTCATTTACGTCCTCATTCCACTACTGCAGGTCATTTTCTAATCTTTAAGACATTATCTTGAATAATTATACATTTATGTCCCCACGTGTCTGCTATAGAGCGTATTGTTATCAGCGAATATATCCATCTTGCACATAGTGAGGTTGTTTATGAATATCAGGAATAAAAATGATCCAAGGATCGCCTCCTGGTGCACAGCCGCATTAAAGCCAAGTTGTTCTGATGTATGGCCATCGAGAACGACCCAGATTGTCGAAGATAGATCTGATTGTATTAAATACCTTCATGCCAGGCCTTATCAAATGCTTCATATATATCTAGGATTACCTTCCTAGATTCCCCTGTTTTGTCTAATGCACAGCATATGCGTTAAGAGATTATCGTAATGATATAAACAGAAAAACGGGCTTGTTTAAACTTATGTTGCCAATCAGAAAGAAGTTTAGCATTTATGAGGTAATAGATGTCCGATTTCATTTTCTGTAACCTTTTTCTCACAGAAGAAACGTCGCTAGTCTTTCTCCACTCTATCGTAATTTCGATCGTAAGTGTTCGACTCATCTATAATCTCTGATTCCCTATCCTGTAAAACATTCATAGCAAAAACTCGTCTAGCTACAGCCAATGTAAACAATTTTATTTTCTATCTGTAGCTAAACGGAACTTCTGTGGGCTGAGTTCATTAAAAAGAACTCTGTGTATATGAAGCGCAATACCACAGGACTGCTGTCCAGCTGATTATAGCATAGTCAGTTTAAAGTACAATATAAACAAATTCTTGTTGAGCCGTTCTATTAAGTAGTCAAAGACAGCTCAGATTCAACCATAGGCTACAATCCTCAAAGTGTGTGTCCCGTTGTTTCTAACTTTATTTTTTTTAGATGAGGATCGATAATTTGTATTATTCACATTATTCGCACTACTTCTCTCATTTTGGTGTTATTCTCAGAAGAAGGTCGGAGATTACATTGACCGATACGTTGTTAGCATAACATTCGAGAGGGGAACAGTAGTCCGAAGAATGCCACCAAAATATAATCCTGTATTGTTTAAAATCGATTGATCAAAATTCTCTTTTAATCTATATCAATCGTTGTTTTGTGACACATTCTGTTTTTTTTTTCTTTTTTACAGAGAGAAAATGACATCTTGACAACAACTATATCATGACATAATAATTAAAAAAAAACTATCAGTCGACATAGTGCGTGAAGAAAACAAACTAGAATATGTGTAATTTTGTTCCCCCACCCTTGCTTGATCGGTCAACTGACTATCGTCCAAGATTTTTACTAATAATGCGCCCAATAATCAGTTCCATAGGAATTGATTTTCGTCATAACATGATTTCGTTTGTTTTTGTTTTTATGTTTTTGTCACTATATCCTGTTTTTACACAAACAAGACAACTTTCTGGTAATACAAATATATTTTGGGGTTCCCAAAATAACACCGCGGCTACATTCAGATGCGGATATGTGAAAATAATGTTAAGAACGGTATATTCCACACAAGGTTAAAATCGAGCAGATGAACTGAAAATTTCATTTTGAAGTTAAGTTTGAAATGAACACTATGTGGCAATATATGACGTCACGGGAAATAGTACGTGGCAGAATAGCTAAGGTGTTTCTTTAGAATTCAGAGCACGTGGTAGAATATGACGTCACGAGAGAAAGTACGTGATAGAAAAGTTACAGAGTTTCTGCCTCTGGGAATTAGAAGTCGAAGGGACTTTGGGCGGGGAGATACAGTTCATCTGCATGCGCTTGATGTATTTTGTTATAAGCAGTAAACTAAATCCCAGAGTAAATAATGGAGTTATTTGTTCTTATTGATGCATGTAATTATTTTAGCCACCAAGAGGAAAAAATGAATACGTGTACGATTACCACATCACCACTACGCACATGTTTATAAGTAGATGCCACGGTCTACTTCAGTCAAATGAACAACTGTTTCTGTAAACGATCGATTATTCCTAAAAATGTATTTAATTTATCTTATTTCCGAAATCAATCTTGGAAAAAAATATGTGCTTTCACAGGTCAGCAAAGGAAACAGCATTTATAGAATTTTACGTTGAAGATGATTTTCTGAAATCGAAAGAAGTCGGAAGAAGTTGGAATGTTGAAAACCCTCTGAATTAGTGTGGTATACATATGGTTTAAATTTCAATATTCGGCACATAGAAACTAACGTTGAGATTCTGGACGACAAACGAAGTGACTATTCTGATTAGGATGTAATATCTGTTCTCTCCTCTTTCGTCGTCGAAGGAATCCTTCAAGATTGAGGTAAATTTTATTTTTACCCTAATCCAGCGATTCACATTATAGAGAGCTGTGGTCTTTTGTTGAAGAGTCCTGTCACTACTGAAAAAAAATAGTTTTGCAAAAAACATAGCCCTGCTAATCTGTAAAAATGTAAAAAAAAAAACAAAACAAAAAAAAAACAGTTCAAGGGCGTCCTTGAACTGCTTTTTTTTTTACAAAGGAGTCTGGAGGCCACTCGAGGACAAGGGTCAATGAGTGTACAGTAGTCAATAGGAAAATATCGTAGTAATCTTAATAATGGAAATTTGGTAAATTGGATTATTTAAGGGGATGGCTCACCAAAAACTTGTTTACGGTGGACTTAAAGACGACCATATTGTAGGTAATTGGGAAGCAGGAGTGTAGTTCTAAGCAAGAAGCTTTGTTCATGAGATCTACGTTTAGGTTTAGGCACAAGTAAAGAGTGGTGAAATTATTGATAGTGGTTTCAGCTAGACGAATATTTTTCGTGAAAATCAGGGCGCGAGAGCCATAGATTGGAGCTCAGACGAGCACTTGACATGAAAATAACGATAAAGAAGAGACAGGCTCAGAACATCTCTTTTGTGGGAAAGAGGCTTCAAGGAAGAGAAAAGGGCATCCACCACTAGGCTACGAAGTCTATTTTGAACTCTGACAAGACAGAATAAGCTGCTTCTAGCAGCTCCTGCTCAGGTGTGGCAACAGTACTCCATCCTTGGACGTAGTTGGCTGTTATAAAAGTAGAGAATTGCATCAGCAGTGATATATTTACTGGAGCGGTAGAACGGCCTTGTGAGTTCTGCATGAATGTGTGTTGGGTTAAAATTAAGGTTAGAGTTCAGTTAAAGTCAGGGTTATTTAAATGTTTTGTCAGGATAGGGGTGAAACTGCACCAAATAGAGAATAAATGCCACCGTAGAACGCAATGCAGAATGGCGGACAGTTATCTGTATGATTTTATGTGGAAGAAGAAATATAAGAGAAACAATTTTTATGTAAATATTTAATAGCATTAATGGATTTCACTTTTTCCGCGAATGGGTTGGGATCATGGAGTAGCATCTGTTATTTCCTCTGTCAATGAAGAAATGTCCTTCTAAACTGAGGCAATTTTATTTTTCTGCCAATCCAGAGTGCACGCTTGGGAAACAGGATTCCTCCACATTAAAACTCAATCTTGTATCTGATTTTTTCCTCGTTTTATTGCAATCAACATTTTGTCTGTTTTTGTATGGCGAAAATATTTTTGGTGGGGTTCTTCTACAAAAGATGCGGTAGCTAGAGATTTTCAAGATAAAAATAATCGGCCTTGTGTCTAATTTTGGCCTTATGGAGAAGCAAATAAATAGGAACTATCAACCAAAACTTGATTCCACGTATCAGTTTTCGTGACTTTTGGGCTCTCTTGTATTACTATATTAGAAACCAGACGTTGCTAGGCGTAGTAATTGCTTCAAGAGAACCTGCGATGTTTGGCAATGACGTAAGATGACTCTTTGCTGAGTCACTTCCATATACTCATAAATCTCAGTAAATCTAATTATTTTGTTATCAAGTGGTTGGAAGATTCATTGTTTTTCTTCGGAAGAAACGAAAATATATTAGCAGCAGCATTTTTTTTACATAGGCATCACCACTTATCAAGGCCCAGTGCCACTCGAGAATAAGGGTTAAATCGTGTACTGTAGTCAATTGGACAATATAGTAGTCGTTAGTAATGAAAATTCGGTAAATTTGTTAACTTAAGTGGAATGGCTCATCAAGAACTTGTTTACGTTGGACTTGAAGACAACCATATTGTAGTCAGCTGGAAAGCAGGAAAATGAAGACAGTTCCACAGGCATGCAGTTCTAAGAAAGAAGCTTTGTTCATGGAATCTACGTTTAGGTTTAGGCACTGATAAAGAGTGGATGGATTATTGATAGTGTTTTCAGCTAGATGAGTGTTTCTTGTGAAAGTTTGGCGAAACGGGAACATAGATTGAAGCTCAGTCGAGCACTTGCCATGAAAATAACGATGTTACTGTTATTGTTTATGATGATGATGATGATGATGATGATGATGATGATGGACGCCTATATAGAGCTCCTGCAGATCGTGCCTCACGATTGGTTAATCTGCATAAAATCCACATGCAAGATTGCAAGCTTTTTAATAGTGATGGGACGATTCCAATATTTTCCCGATTCCGATACAATTACCTATTCCGTTCTAAATTCTCGATTCTTTATAAATCTCTAAATATTTAACTATAAAATTGTTATCCCCCCACCAGATTACTGTAAAAACACATGTTAAATGTGGATATATTTTTCAAACGTAAAATCACATTGGGGAGGGGGGGGGCTGGTCTATATATTTTAGTTTTGCTTTAATATTTATTTCATGATTACTAGCAGTAGTTGAATATTTTGTTTAAACAAAATAAAATAAAAATGATAATTAAAGGAATCGTTTTTGCCATCGGTAAATAGTCACAAATTTATCCGATTCTGGTATCGATTCTGATACCCCAAAAAGTTCCAATTCCCGAATCCGATTAATCGTCCTAACACTAATTTTTTTAACAGCAAGGCTCACTGGCTCTCTTCGAACTGTATAAATATTTTGATGCCCAAAGCACCAAGGACTGTCGCAGAAGCAACGTTGTCGCAATTACTTCATTAATTTTCTTTAATTTCGAACTTTACACGTTTTTGCTTACCATATGCAGAGGTATATGCGACCATAGAACGACAGATCCTTATTTTCATCAGAGCAATGTTTTTGCACTACCACGTTGTCACTAGAGCTACGGCGATGGGGAAGAGTTGGATCTTCGAGATGGCTGTTGTTGTTAATAGTGCAACAAAGAAAAACACTGATTTCCTGTGTTTGTAACGAATTATTTGCCGTGTCCATTTGAAAGAGGGTTTTACTGCGTTTGTAAAAACAGATTTGAAAAAAAGTAATAATCATTAAGTTCGGATGACACTTTTCTGTTCTAAACGTGTGAGCCATTTCTTTTCGGTAAAGTTAATAAAGCGGTTTTGGGTGTGAATTGTTTTGCAACAGGAAAACAAGATTGAACTCATGCTGTTTAACACTTGAGACGGACGAATGTCATCTGTTAAAAAAAAGAACGCTAATATATGTCATCTGGACTAAGTGTATATTACGAACTCCAGTTATGCTAGCATTAGAAGTATACAAAAACTTCTATTTGAATTATTTATACTACTATTTTAATCGACGATGTCGTTGTTACAACGTTTCGGCTGATGCAACCTCCGACTTACTCCAAGTGCATCTTGTCACATGGGTACGTAGCATAACGGATAATTATAATTACTAATCATCACGGTTTTGTTTTACCGTATAACTGACACTCATTAACTCTATCCTCAGATGGCCCTTGGGCCTTATATAAGTGCTTACTAGTAGCCAAAAAATAGTTATGCACATTTGCTTTCTCATATGTTTTTTTAATAAATAGTTTGTGTTATAAACTTTAGAGATTCATATATATATATATATATATATATATATATATATATATATTTTAAAAATATATATATATATATTTCAAAAGTTTTTACACGATTTTTATATATATATATTTCAATATATATATATATATATATATATATATATATATATATATAAATTTTACACGCTTTTTTAATTAAAAACGTAAACAAACATGCAAATAAGTGACGGCATATATGCGTGCGTAATTTTTGTTTAAAAATAATTCAACCGAAAGTAAAAGAAAAAGTAATCGATGTCAAGCCAAAATGTCTCATTTGGATTGTGTTTAATTCTGGGGTGCCTCAAGTAAAATTGATCCAATCGTTGCTAGTAGATAGTGTGCTTCGGAGGTAAATAATTTAGTTGAAGTTGATTTGCCGTAAACCTCGTATAGAGTGAGCCGTAGATAGACTACACTGGCCCAAACTGACAAGACCAAAATATTATTTTTCTCCTTGCTTGTCTGATATCAGGCCCCTTCATTAAACAACACCCTCTTTCTGAGTATATCAGCAGCACATCTGTGCAACAGTTGGACCAACCAAGAGTGTAAAGCTTACTTGACATTGATTCAGAAGGAAAGCATATATGGTAACTAGTGTAGCGTAACTAAAACCCTCCATATATATACCATACATACATTTTCATATATATATATATATATATATATATATATATATATATATATATATATATGTAACTACTTCATTTACTCACATAAAATTAATATACGAAAGTATAAATTTATGCGTAAACTTTAAGTATTTACTTCAAAAGTACTCAATACGTAGGTAGAACTAGTTAGTAATTTATAAAATATATATGGCGATTAAGCTACACTGAATATTCCGCGTTTCATCCACTCTAGGATTCTTCGGGCTTATGTGCGAATTTTGTGGTTGTTTGTCGTTTTTATATACGCACCTTCTATTGAGATTTTAGTTAGCCAATCAGCTTTCTAGTATCCACCCCACCCTTCCATCAGCCAATGAACATGCACTTACAGGACAAAGGCCCATTTGACCTCTGGTTGACCTGATTTTTTGTGAGTGTTTTATTTAGCATGTATATCTAGTGTCTTGACCTGTTTTAAATCTAGGTTAGAGTTTTTTTTATGTTAGTTTATATATATGTATATATATATATATATATATATATATATATATACATACATATATATGTATGATAGTTTATGTATATGCATGTTTATTTATTTTATTTATTTATTTGTTTATTTTCTATTGTTTTTGTTAGTTTTAAAGCTATTTTGTAACTCTATCCTAAAGTAAATTTTATCCAGTGAACACAGTTGTTCGCTATTTCTCTCCTACAGTTTAATAGATGTTGGGGTTCTTTAAAGTACGGGATAGCAAATTTTTCATGAAGGCATAATCTACATGGGTCGTCTAGGTCTCTACAGGTGTTTGCTTATCTTACTATTTTCCATTCGACTACCGGCGAACGGCCGCTTTCCTTGAGTTCATAGTATTAATTTGCTAGCTTTGTTTTTATACGGTGTTTTTTATTGTTGAATGTACTTTTGTGGTCATAATATTGAGTTTTGAAATCTAAGGAAGTCATACCTACGTAAGGTTTCTTGTTATTCGGGTTTTCTTTCGCAAATATTGTGGCCTGGTAAACTATGCTTTTGGTTAGGCATTTATTTTGAAGTGGGCAAAATGTGCAGTATCTACAGTTGCATTTATCTTGTTCGATATTAGTATTTTTATTTTTATTTCTAGTATGGTTGTTGTTGTCCGGAGTTGGTATATTATTATTATTATTATTATTATTATTATTATTATTATTATTATTATTTCTGCTTGTTATATATGTGTCTTTTTATGTTAGTTTTATTTTTCTCATGGTGTCTACTTTTTATTGTTTATTTTGTTGTTGTTTACATTGTTTTTATTTACTATTTTGTTATTATGTGCTTTAATTATCAGCTCTAAATTTTCGCAGCAGCTGTAGGATAACTTTACGGTATTTTTATTGAAAATTTTGTGTAAGGGGTTGGTTGCGGGAAAGTGCTTTTCGATAAGATCTAGAAATTTCTTGCCAAGTTTTGTTTTTAACATTTGATTGTATGGAGCCGTATACCAGATTATATTTCTTTTTCTTCCATTTTTAATTTTATTATTGTTATTGGTGTTTTGTTGCTTATATTTGATACCAATATTTTTGTATCCACTATTTTTTGGGGCTGTTTCATAGATATTGTTTGACCTGTTAAATGCATTTTCATCGCTTGAGTTATTGCTGAGTCTACTTACGATCGGGTTAGGAATTTGTTTTATAATTGATGGTGGGTGATTGGACTTAGGGTTTACGTATATTGGAGTAGCGTTATCTTTTAAGTAGGGTTCATATGTGTTATTTTTTTCTAAATTTAACGTGACGTCCAGGAAGTTTGTTATTCTTTTGTTAGCTAATACGTCTACTTGTAGATTATGCCTTCGTGAAAAAATTTGCTATCCTGTACTTTAAAGAACCCCAACATCTATTAAACTGTAGGAGAGAAATAGCGAACAACTGTGTTCACAGGATAAAATTTACTCTAGGATAAAAGATATATATATATATATATATATATATATATATATATATATATATATGTATGTATATATTTGGTAAAACTGGTAATTCAGGTTTTTACTATATATATATAATGTGTGTGTATGTCTGCGTACGTTTGTGTATATGTACACACATGCACCCCCATATATATATATATATATATATATATATATTTATACATATATATATATATATTTATACATATATATATATATATATATATGTTTATATATACAAACAGATCCAAACGTGCGTATATAAATGTACCTGTTTGCATATATACATCCGTATGCATACATATGTATTGAATATGTATTGATTTTAACATTATATATACATGTGTAATTGTTTACGTTCATGTGTATATATACATACTCCGATATGCATATCGAGGTGTCGTAAATGCTTATATATGTTCTGTGTGCATATGTATATTTAGACGGCATTTTTCTCTTAAGCATATTTCATTAAATAAAATAGACTTTTTTGTCTATTAATTCTATTTTTGATCTTTTTTAATTTTTTTTTATATAACGTGTATTTCTTTTTCATTGGTTAATTATTTTGATAACTTTGTAAACATTTCAGGATGTTACTACTATTGGTAAAGTTTATTTTATTAATAGTAGTTTTTTTTAGTTTTATTCGTAATGCTTATAGTATTTCAAGTTTTCGTTTATCATTTGTCTGTTCAAGTATAGTTGTGTTGTCAACTAAAATCTTCCTAAATTGAGACAAGGGACAGAAATGTTGATTAGTCAGGTGGTTAAGTATAGCACCGTTTTCGGAGGTGATGCATGGTTAATCTCCTCGACAAAGTAGTGGTAGTCAAACCTATGTATATGTTTCCACCTTTATTGTCTGAAACAAAGTCTCTTAAAGGACATTTGAATTTATAAACTAAGTTAGTCCTATCAAGCACCTCAGGCGTGGGAGAGTAGTTATTAGTTATAATCAGGTTAGAAGTTTTAAATTTATTATAGTTAATAATCAATTTAATGTTTTATTTAAGTTCTATGCGTTGCACATTTTTATTAATATTTTTTAATACTTTTTCTTTTACTCTGTAATTATAATGCATTTGGTTTTGATTAAATAGTTTTATATGTATAGTCAGTGTATTGTGTATTATTTCGATTAATAGTTTTTAATTTCCTAATTTCTTAATCAATAACATCGTTAGGATATGGATTATTTATTGTCGTTTGTTTAATATTGTAGAATTCACGTTCCAAAATAGTCGGAAAGAGGAGATTAACTTAGCACGGATTAGTAAGTTGTTCGTTTTGTATCGAAAAGGGGTACTTAAATAATTCAGGGTATAAGGGCTTTTTATTGTTCGATTTTTTTATGAGTCGATATAGAGAATTTGTTGTTAGTATCTATTAGTGATGGGACGATCCAATATTTTTCCCGATCCCGATACAATTACCGATTCCGATTCTTTATAAATCTCTAAATATTTAATTATAAAAAAGTGTTATTTTGTCCTGATTACTGTAAAAACACATCTTAAATGTATATATACTTTCTCAAACGTAAAAACACACTTGTGAGGGGGTGATCTAGAGATTTTAGTCTCACTGGAAGTTCAAATCAATAGATATTTATTATTTTATTATTATTACAAGTAGTGGAAGATGTTTCTTAATCCAAAAGCAAATAAAAAAAGATAATTTACGGAATCGATTTTAGCATCGAAAAATAGTTTTCTGATTCTGATACCGATGCCGATACCCCCAAAAGCTCCGTTTTTTCCGATTTCCGATCCAGATTCCGATTAATCGCCCCAATGATTAGTATCTATTAATGCATCTACACTGAGAAGTTTAATTCATGAGGGTAATAAAGCATGGAATTATTTTAGAAGGCTGATTGCGAAGGGTTAATATCGTTTTTGTTTTTAATAAGTATTAAAATGTCGTCAACATAACATACGTAGATGTGTGTTTTTTATGAGGAGAAATATCTTATTTTCTAAATTACACATGTAGAAGTTGCTAAATGTTGCATCCAAAACAGTGGCCATGGCAACCCCATCTTTTTGTACGTAGATATTGCCATGATAATCATAAAACATGACTTCTGTTGTACAGCCCAACAATAACTTGCGTAAGGTATTAGGATTAATTTTAAGGAGACATTGATTAGGATTATTATATATATTTTTGATAATAATATCTATTGTTTCTTTTACTGGAACATTGGTGGATAGATTTCTAATATCTAAAGAAGCAATATTACTATTCTCAGGTTTCTTGTTCCTCAGAGTCTGATTAAGTTCTTCTGTAGATTGGATATTGTATTTGTTAGGAATAATATATCATTTGATTAATAATTTTAGAGAGTTGATAAGTGAGAGTTGCTATTTGGGAATTGATGAGGCATAAAGGAGAATATGATTTGTGAGTTTTAATTATCCCATAAATATGTCCTGGTTTATAATCACCAATACATGTGGGCAATTTTCCATAATTATTATAATTTATATTTTAAACTTTTTATCATTGTGTTTATCATTTAAAATATCATCTAATTCAGAGTAATATTCAGATTTATTAAGGATAAAATATTAGTTTTGTCTGTTTTATTTTATAATTAATTATGGGTTGTTTCGCAATTGTGGTGCGGCTTAATTTAAATGTTTTGTAAGTATAGTGTTTGCGATCATATCTATGTTTGTGGCTTCAGCTTTTATTTAAGCGCGGAATTCCGGTTTTGTTGTAATTTGTCTTCTTCAAGTTGTAGAATATTTTGGTATAAAATTTAGATTTCAGTTTTTTTCCCCCGTGGAGAGTTAGGCCCTGTGTTAAGAAAGTCGTTTTGTGCTTGAGTTATTTGAAAATCAGATAAATTGAGGAATTTATTTTCGTTGTCGGGGAGTAGTAATGTGCCTTGGCATAAATTGTTAACTTTTGTGTGGATTTTAAGTTTATTCTGTTTGCCTTTTGTAATGTTTATTTGTGAAAACCTGTGTTGAAAAGAAATTATATAAATTGTTCAAAAACAGTTACATTAATATATTCCTGACGACAAGTAAAGAAGGATTAGAAAGTAGTCGAATTTACGCCAAATATGGCGATTGCATCAGCTAGTTTCTGCCAAAAGTGAATACTGTTACTCGGAAGTTCGAAAGCATAAAAATAGAATTGTTAGACAAAAAATGTTTATTTAATATATATATATATATATATATATATATATATACATATATATATATATACATATATGTATATATATACATATATATGCATATATATATACATATATGTATATATATATGTATATATATGTATATACATATATGTATATATATACATATATATGTGTATATATACATATATATATACATATATATACATATATATACATATATATACATATATGTATACATATATACATATGTATATATATATGTATATATATATATGTATATATATGTATATATATGCATATATATGTATATATATGTATATATATGTATATATACATATATATACATATATATACATACATATATATATACATATATATACATATATATACATACATATATATACATATATATACATATATATACATATATATGTACATATACATACATATATATATATACATATATATATACATATATATACATATATATGTACATATATATACATATATGTACATATATATACATATATATACATATATATACATATATACATATATATGTACATATATATACATATATATACATATATATGTACATATATATACATATATATACATATATATGTACATATATATACATATATATACATATATATGTACATATATATACATATATATACATATATATGTACATATATATACATATATATGCATATAAATACATATATATACATATATATATAAACATATATATATTCAGATATATATACATTTATATATAAACATATATATACATATATACATATACGTACTAGTGTCTTTTGATAAAATAAATATTTAAAATAAAAAATATGTTAGTATATACATACATTATATATGTATATACACTGCTACTTATGGATGCAGATATCACAAACTTGCATATAAATGCACGCAAACAAACACAGGTGTGTGTTTGTAAATGTTTGCAAACATAAATCCATATTCATTCCCCAACATTCATTATATATATATATATATATATATATATATATATATATATATATATATATATATATATATATAGTCTAAAGAAGCTTTGAATAAAAAAATGCAAAAATGAAAATAAAGAATGCAGTTTAGATTCCCGGAAAGAAAAAAAAATAATTTTAACCTGTCGCAGACTAAGCACCTACATAATCCGATTTCTAAAAATTTATAATGACCAAAGAGAATTCATTTATATATGGATGAAAAAACGTGCTTAACTAAAATTGTTTAATAGAAATAGACTAAGCACTTACATAAGCCGATTTCGCAAAAGTCTTCAATTTCCAAACAGGATTTACCTACATAAGGATGAATAGAGAAACGCTTAACTAAAATTTTGTAAATAGAAAACGGGGATCATCAGCTGCTTACCATGTAGCTGTTTCGGAGATTTAAAAACGGGACAGCTGTTAAATACATGGCTCTCCAGTGGATAATACCACTTCCCCAATAAAAAGAAATATAAAATAATATGGTTACTATTTTTACTAATATATGAAAAAATATAGATAAATGAAATATTAAAAAATATATACATATATATAATATAACGCTGAATGTGTGTGTATTTGTGTGTGTGTGTCTGTGTGGTCACGAATAGGCTCCTGTATGGTTGACTATTTAAAAAAAAAACTGATTACATATAATGATAGAAGATGTACCGAGACACAGGAATGGGTATGTTTGATCTGGCAGAACGGTAGTTCATTAAAATTGTGGGGTCTACGTTCGCACCTGGTCCACAAAGTATGGAAATAAAAAATAAAAAAATAAAAAAAACGTTCACAAGTGTTTTTGATATAGATGTACATGAGAATACTTTGATAAGTATGTTTTAACTTAAATAGAGATGGTATAATAAAATTGTGGGGTCTGAGTTCGCGCCTGGCCTTCATGGAATGGAAATAGGGACAAACTTTAATAAAGACTTTTCATATATATCTGCGTAAGTATACTTTTGTAATTATGTTTCAGTTTGAAGAAATATGGTATAATAAAATTATGGGGTGTTCGTTCGCGCCTGACCTCCATAGGATGGAAATATGTCACAAAGTTTAACAAGGATTTTAATATAGATCCACAGAATATTGTGATAAGTGTTTCAGTGTGAACAGGTACGGTATAATAAATTATGGGGTTTATCTATTTTATTTTTACTTTCATCATATTTTGCTTTGGGTTTGATACCCCCAAATTCGAACCCTTCCTTTTCATAACTTATCATACTTTCATAAATCAGAGTCCATTTTCTGTAGGCTGTTTTTGAACCCAGTCAACGAAGGGTACTTTTGCTAGTATATATATATATATATATATATATATATATATATATATATATATATATATATATATATACAGGGTATCCCAAAAGAAGCTGACTGATTTTAAATTTTATTAACTTCCTTAATATTAAAGTTATGCTTACCAATTTTCGTATGTAGGTAGATGATCCTCTCTTTGATTTTTTGAGATACGGTAAGATATCATAGTCTACTTATTCTAATTTTATTCACACAACTTTATCTAGGGTATGTTTTTCACAAGGTCTCACCATTTTTATTTTCACACTCTTGTGCTCTCTGTAGGGCATTGTGTTGCACACCACTTAATGTTCCAGGGTTTATGGCCCTAATTTCCGCCTCTATATTGTTTTTAAGGGCATTTATTGTGGCTGCTTTGTTTGCGTATACCCGCTCTTTGAGGTAACCCCAAAGGAAGAAATCTGCACATATGAGATCTAGAAATTATTCGGTTGCCGAATATGTCCTCGATCAGATTTCATGTTTCTCGTGTTGTATGCGCCGTTGCAACGTCCTGGTGGAACAACATTGATCGAGAGACCCCAATTTGACTTGATCTCCTTCTTACTGATGCGGATGGATCCTCGGCCACACCCTCTGCTAATCTCTGACGATTCTCATCACTTCTTGCCGTACGGAGTCTACCAGATTTAGGGAGGTCACATACAGACCCTTGCTCATGAAATCGAGCCACCATAGCTTTTATTGCATTGCGAGTAGGGGAATTTCTTCTGTTGAAGTGTTATCAAAATTCTCTTTGAGTTTGTGATATTGACTCGTTCAACCGAAAATAGGACTCTAACATAAATATCCGCTCCTCGGTAGTGTAACGACTTATGATGAATTTGGAAGGGTTTCTCTAGATGATCTGAAAAATAATAGAAAAATATAAAAAATTAAGAAAGTTTTGAATTTTTCTTAACCATCAGCTTCTTTTCGAACACCCTGTATATATATATATATATATATATATATATATATATATATATATATATATATATATATATATATATATATATATATATCACCATAATGATTTTTAATACCTAGTGTTTGATCCTTTCGGGAATTATCAGTGCAGGGTGTCACGATTACACGGAAGATTCGAACCCAGCCACGAAGCTATCTCTGAGTCTATTAGCAACGAACAAATCGCTGGACCAACGTTAACAGCGAGAAATATAGTTTAAAATAACATTTACATAAAGTGCAAATGTCGTGCACACGTGAGCTTAAGTGACCGACTTATTTCAACGTAAAGTACTCGGCAATAAAAACTAAGTTTATAAAGGGGTTGATATAATTATTACCATAATTATTTTTAATATCTGCAGACACTAGTGTTTCATTCTTTCGGAAATTATCACTGCAGGGTGTTACGATTACCAGCAGTCAGGAGATTAGAACTCGACCACGAAGCCATCTCTGGTTATATTAGCAATAAACAAACCGTTCGGCCAACGTTAACCGCAAGAAATATAGTTGAAATTAACATTTATATAAAGTGTAAATGTCATTCAAGCCGGCCAAGAGTGATTTTAACATCATGATTATGCGCACCTGAGCTTTAGTGACCGACTTATTTTAACGTAAAGTGCTTTACAATAAGAACAGAGTAGAGTCGTTATATATATATATATATATATATATATATATATATATATATATACACATATATATATATATATATTGTTAAGAGAAACATTTTCACACCCTTCATATATATCAATTAAGCAGACACCCCTTCCCACACCCAATCCTTAGCAGACGGAGTCAAAATGAGGCTGGCCGAGCGACCTAGATTTCTACACCCACGCAATGACCTTCAACTGTCGCCAACAAGAAAAACGCGGGAGAATCAAGGCAGTTCGACGAAGGCGGTGGACACGAAAACATGTGTGGGGGCATTCTGCTCGAAAAATGGAAACACCGCGATTGATTCGCATGGTGAAAAAAAAAGAAAAACATCTCGTCGACTCGTATCGTGCCACAAAGGAACAAGATATACCCACCTTGGCACTAATCGATTGGAATTCACGCCGTTCTGATAAGGAATAACATATATCCACCTTAGCATAAATGGATTGGAATTTACGAGAATCGATCCTTCAAACCAGCACCTCATAAAAGGGAAAGAAGCTTCGGGTGAATTGAACGTCGACTCAACAAAAGAAGTTAAGTAACTCTTTCTAAATTGTTTTTGCTCGATCAATTATGTGAACTGTTGAATGCCCCATGAAAAAAAGGAAAAAGAAAAAGAAATAAAATGGGGAAAAGAAAAGCAACCCTCGAACTAAGGTTTTTTCCTAAATGCTGAATCCCCCCCCTGTTGATCGGCCCATAAGTAACATATCATTGACTATAAAAAAAAAGAAAAAAAGGAAGAAGAAAAAAAAGGGGGAAAGAAAAGAAAATAAAAAAATAGAGGAAAGAGGGAAAAACTATTTCTATATCTTGAGACTTTCAGTGTGACCCCCCCCCTCTCTGAGTATCACTCATATCTCGTTGATTCTCATCGAAGAGAACAAAAAGAACCTTCCTAAGACAATCGAAATATCACTCACCCCCTCTCCTTGTCCCAAATCATTGTCTGCATGTATATATTCTTTTATTCTTTTTTTTTCATGTTATTTCAGTTATGATTTCAGTTGCATGTTCTGTTTTCGTAGTTACATTTTACCCGGTTCAATTTGTTTAAATAAATTGTTGATTTAATAACTCTCATACCCGTGTCGACTTGTGTCTCTTTTGTTTGCCTTACATTGCCGCCTGTGAATGCCTCGAGTATATTCCACGACGATTCTGGTCTGAACCTAGACACTGTACCATAGAGACCGCATAATTTGCAGTCGGTACCCGTCAAACTTTTCTTTTTCTTAAAACGCGTGCCCGGCCTTGGGATTTTCTCTGAGAACTCCAACCTTGGTACCGTACAGGGAGGTTCTCGTCAAGAAACAGGCTCGTGGTACCGTCACATGGGGGCTCTCCGGAGATCAGTTATACACCAAGCAAGTGTAATTTCCTTGCTTGAATAAAAAAAAAAATCCTCGTGAACGTACTTGTGCATTATACACGGACGGTAAGGCAAAATGACGGACACCGACGAATTCCTTAAAAATCCATCCCCAGATAAATTATATAGATTAAAAAAAGATGATCTAATAGTAATAGGAAAGAAATTAGACCTAGAGGTTAGGGGAGCTATGAGGAAAAGCCAGTTAATGAGAATAATAGCTGAGCACATGGTAGACAATGACCGCTTCGATGAAGAAGTGCTGGAAGATTTACCGGCGGAGAAAACGACCATGACTCCTGATCAGGTCGAACTAGAGAAAGCCAGAATAATGGCGAAAGCCGAGGTAGAAAAAGCTCGAATCGAGCAAGAGATTAGGATGAGCGAATTAAGTATAGCTCACCAGCCACAGCAAGTCAGACAAAACAGATTCGACATAACTAAACAAGTGCGATTGGTCCCAAAATTTGTAGAAAAGGAGGCGGACGATTACTTTGCGCACTTCGAGAGAACCGCCCTAAATATGGGCTGGCCACAAGAGTGTTGGGCAATGCTGTTACAAACGGCATTAAGCGGTAAGGCCCAAAAGACATATGCGGCACTTCCAGCGGAAGACTGTGCCGATTACGAGGTAGTAAAAGAAGCAATTCTTAAAAGTTATGAACTCGTCCCACAAGCTTATCAACAGAAGTTCAGAAACTCAAAGAAAAGCGAGGGACAAACCTACGTAGAGTTCGTTAAACTCAAAGAGAATTATTTTGATCGGTGGTGCAATGCCAAAAACATAGAGGGTAACTTCAACAAATTGAAACAACTCATGTTAATTGAGGAATTTCAAAACTGCATACCCGATGACATGAGGATACACCTGACCGACAAAAAGGCTGAAACAGCAATCGATATAGCCACGGCAGCCGACGAATACATATTGACTCACAAGAGAAGCAGGGCAAAACTACAGGGACCCATGCAGTCACAGGTCAGGGAACATTGTGCAGTAAAGACACTGTACGAAAATCCACGAGTACCCATCAGAAATCCCCTCAACACAACCAACCGACCAGTACTGGGACGGGAAGCGAGACCTATAGTATGCTTCAACTGTGGGAAGCCATGTCATGTAGCTGCGAAGTGTCAGGCGAAACGATTCACGGAGATGAATCGGAATACCCCAGCCAAACCACAAGGGGCGATATCTCAGGGAATAGATGAAACGTACGAACCCTTCATATCGAAAGGATATATCGCGCGAGATAAGGAAGGTCAAGGGGAACCCATTAACATTCTCAGGGACACGGGAGCATCCCAATCCCTAGTGAAAAGAGGATGCATGCCTAAAGAAGCGACAAGAGCCGCAGGTAGAGCGACCACGATAAGGGGCATAGGAAACAGACCCATAACGATTCCACTATTTAAAGTCCAATTAGTGTCGGATTGGGGCTCAGGAGAAATAACTGTAGGCGTAATTGACGAATTACCGATGACAGGGGTAGCCATGATGCTAGGAAATGACATCGCGAAATATCAAGACGGGAAACCCATAGGGGTGACCACAAGAAGTAGAGCGATAGAGAGGGGAAATGTAGAAGACAAGCCGTCAGGGGAAAAGCAACCGAGACCGGTGGTAACACCCCAACCTTGTTTACCTGTGCCACGACAAGTGCTGATCAAGGAGCAACAGAATGACGGCGACCTAAAACCCTTATTCTGTCGGGTTGGAGAAGAATATCCTAACAAATCAAAAAGTCAATATTTCCTCAATAGCGGCGTACTAATGAGGAAATGGAATGCCCCCAAGACAAAGGGAGAGTCGGGAGATACTGTGCGGGAACAAGTAATGGTACCCGACATGTATCGAGAGGATATCATGAAAGTGGCACATGAGATACCACTGGCGGGCCACCTAGGTGTCAACAAGACCCTAGAAAAGTTGACGAGACATTTCTACTGGCCAGGAATCGTGGGAGATGTCAAAACGTTCTGTAGAACTTGTGGGACGTGCCAAAAGACTGGAAAACCCAACCAGAATATTCCCCCGGCCCCACTCCAACCTATACCGGCAGTGGAAGAACCGTTTAGTAGGGTAATAGTGGACTGTGTAGGACCGCTACCCAAAACCAAAACAGGACACAAATTTATATTAACTATAATGTGCGCGTCCACAAGGTTTCCAGAGGCGATCCCACTGCGCAACATATCAACGAAAAAGGTGGTAGATGCCCTGATAAACTTTTTCACTAAAATGGGGCTACCCAGAACCATACAGACAGACCAAGGATCTAATTTTACGTCGAGGCTATTCGAGCAGGCTACGGAGCAACTGGGAATCACCCACATAAAATCCAGCGCTTATCACCCTCAATCGCAGGGGGCTCTGAAACGCTTCCACGCCACCCTAAAAACCATGCTCAGGGGCTATTGTATGGAACACGATGCCGAATGGGATCAGGGGATCCCATTTGTGCTTTTCGCAGCTCGAGAAGCCGTCCAAGACTCGTTGGGGTTCAGTCCCTTCGATCTAGTCTTCGGTCATCAGGTACGAGGACCATTAAAAATGATAAAAGAGAAATGGGTCAGCGATGAACCCTTGCAAAATAACATGACGGATTACGTCACTAAAATGCGACAAACCTTAGCCGAAACACAGAAGTTAGCTAAGACCCACCTAGAAAGTAGTCAGAGGGTCATGAAGACCACATACGATAAAAAGGCAGTAGATAGAAAGTTCGAAGAAGGAGAGGAAGTGTTAGTACTCATACCCCTGAATGGTCAACCATTCAAGTCGAAATATCAGGGACCGTACACAATTACTGAAAAGATAACCCCACTAAAGTATAAGATATCTACCCCCAAGCGTAGAAACAAAACTCAAGTATGTCATGTGAACATGATGAAAAAATATTTCAGGAGGGCGGGAGAAAAATCAATATTGACAGCACAGTGTCACCATGAAGCTGTAAGTGATGAGTACCCCGAAAGAGATCTTCCTGTAGAAAAGGACCCACCCATTAAGTTAAAGAATTCGGAGATAATGAGTAACCTAGGGTGCAAACTTGCACACTTACCGCCGAAAGAAGGGCAAAAGTTACAAGGAATGGTAACAGAATATAGCGACCTATTTGCTGGCGCACCTACGCGCACAAGAGCAATAGTGCACGACGTTGAGCTAAAGGAGAGCGAACCAATTAAACAACATCCGTATCGCATAAGTCCGAAGAAATTAGAGATAATGAAAACGGAGATAGACTACATGCTCGAACACGAGATAATAGAGCCCAGTCAAAGTGAATGGGCATCACCATGCGTGCTGGTCGATAAACCGGACGGAACAGTGAGATTCTGTACAGATTATCGCAGAGTGAATGCGATAACCAAGGCAGACGCATACCCTATGCCACGAATAGACGACTGTATAGATAAGATAGGACATGCCAAATACATCACCAAATGCGACCTTCTTAAGGGATACTGGGCAGTGCCTCTAACCGAGAGAGCCAAGCAAATATCGGCGTTTGTAACCCCAGAAGGAGCATACCAATATCGCGTAATGCCATTTGGGATGAAGAATTCCCAAGCAACATTTGTAAGACTGATGAACACATGCCTTGCTGGGATTGAAAACGTAGATACATATGTCGATGACATAGTCATTTACAATGACACATGGGCAGAACATATCGAAACAATTGAAAAAGTATTTAAGAGGTTAAGAACGGCCAAATTAACCATAAACTTAGCTAAAACAGAGTTCTGCCAGGCCGAGGTCAAATATCTAGGGCATGTGGTTGGCCATGGGAAGATCACCCCAGCAAAGGCCAAAGTAGAAGAGATAAAGAATTATCCCATACCAAAAAAATGTTAGGAGTTTAAGGAGATTCCTGGGCATGGCAGGGTATTACCGCCGGTTCTGCAGGAATTTTGCATGTCTCACTGCGCCAATGACAGAGCTGTTGAAAAAGTACAAGCGATTTCAATGGACACCCGAATGTCAAGAAGCAGCTGAGAAGATCAAGCTAATGTTAAGCAGCGAGCCAGTGTTAAAGGCTCCATCGTTTGACAAACCCTTCAGTGTGGCGGTAGATGCCAGCAATAGCGGGATAGGAGCAGTACTGTTACAAATAGGGGAGGATGATCAACTACACCCAGTCAGTTACTACTCAAAGAAACTGAGCAAGTTTCAAAAATCCTACTCCACAATAGAGAAGGAAGCTTTGGCGTTAGTGATGAGTTTATCTCATTTTGAAGTCTATGTATCCTCGGTGCATGGCCCGACTATCCTATACACAGACCACAACCCATTGATATACGGCAATAGAATGAAAAATAAAAACCGGCGAGTACTCTCCTGGAGTCTCATATTGCAGGAATTCGACCTAGACATCAGACACGTAAGGGGTCGGGATAACGTAATAGCGGACGCCTTATCACGTAGATTCGAAACAGAAAGGGAAGAAAAGGGGCGGGGGGAAAATTCATAAAATAGCTGTAGGAAAAAGTGATGGAAACTCCACGAACATCATTTCTTTAGAGTGACACAAGTTGGTGTCCTTAATCTCAAATATTATTTTCTTGTCTCATACGAGTAATTTTATTTTAAATACATATAAATATAAAAAAAAAAAGAGGAACAATTCTCTTTTTTTTTCTCTTATGGAGGAAGGTGTTAAGAGAAACATTTTCACACCCTTCATACATATCAATTAACAGACACCCCTTCCCACACCCAATCCTTAGCAGACGGAGTCAAAATGAGGCTGGCCGAGCGACCTAGATTTCTACACCCACGCAATGACCTTCCACTGTCGCCAACAAGAAAAACGCGGGAGAATCAAGGCAGTTCGACGAAGGCGGTGGACACGAAAACATGTGTGGGGGCATTCTGCTCGAAAAATGGAAACACCGCGGTTGATTCGCATGGTGAAAAAAAAAAGAAAAACATCTCGTCGACTCGTATCGTGCCACAAAGGAACAAGATATACCCACCTTGGCACTAATCGATTGGAATTCACGCCGTGCTGATAAGGAATAACATATATCCACCTTAGCATAAATGGATTGGAATTTACGAGAATCGATCCTTCAAACCAGCACCTCATAAAAGGGAAAGAAGCTTCGGGTGAATTGAACGTCGACTCAACAAAAGAAGTTAAGTAACTCTTTCTAAATTGTTTTTGCTCGATCAATTATGTGAACTGTTGAATGCCCCATGAAAAAAAGGAAAAAGAAAAAGAAATAAAACGGGGAAAAGAAAAGCAACCCTCGAACTAAGGTTTTTTCCTAAATGCTGAATCCCCCCCCCTGTTGATCGGCCCATAAGTAACATATCATTGACTATAAAAAAAAGAAAAAAAAGAAGGAGAAAAAAAGGGGGAAAGAAAAGAAAATAAAAAAATAGAGGAAAGAGGGAAAAACTATTTCTATATCTTGAGACTTTCAGTGTGACCCCCCCTCTCTGAGTATCACTCATATCTCGTTGATTCTCATCGAAGAGAACAAAAAGAAACTTCCTAAGACAATCGAAATATCACTCACCCCCTCTCCTTGTCCCAAATCATTGTCTGCATGTATATATTCTTTTATTCTTTTTTTTCATGTTATTTCAGTTATGATTTCAGTTGCATGTTCTGTTTTCGTAGTTACATTTTACCCGGTTCAATTTGTTTAAATAAATTGTTGATTTAATAACTCTCATACCCGTGTCGACTTGTGTCTCTTTTGTTTGCCTTACATTGCCGCCCGTGAATGCCTCGAGTATATTCCACGACGATTCTGGTCTGAACCTAGACACTGTACCATAGAGACCGCATAATTTGCAGTCGGTACCCGTCAAACTTTTCTTTTTCTTAAAACGCGTGCCCGGCCTTGGGATTTTCTCTGAGAACTCCAACCTTGGTACCGTACAGGGAGGTTCTCGTCAAGAAACAGGCTCGTGGTACCGTCACAATATATATATACACATATATATATACACATATATATATACACATATATATATACACATATTGGTCACATACACACATATATACATATATATACACACATATATATATATACACATATTGGTCATATACACACATATACTATATGTATAAATTCGTATTCCTGTCTGTTTGTTTTTTTGTTTGTTCACAATTTGATTAATATATACAAAAATTCCTTACTTTACTCTTTCATTTATTTCTATATATAGTTTCATTCTTGCAAAGTGGATACAATTAAGAAATCATGTCATTTACATATGACATTAAGAAAAATCGATTTTATAAAATAGCGGTATCTTAATTAATGTTTCTAGCGAAAGAATTGTTTTACGTGTTCTATTTGAAATTGTTTTTTTAATAAATTTTAAAAAATAATTATATTGATAACATATTTAATTTATTTGGAATTATTATTCCAACATCGAATTTTTAAAAGAACATTTCATTTGTTTGTTGTTATTATTCTTTAAACAGCTATATGGAAATCGGTAGATTTTTACGATGTGACCCAGCGTCGTTTAATACCTAAAAAAATAAAGATCTACTGACCTCCTCTGAATTCCACAATTTACACTTTTCTTTCTTTTTCACGTTAATCTCATCGATTACAAACTTAAATTTCTAATTAAAAAAAGTAAATTTCTACGACGTGACCCAGCGTCGTTTAACCCCTAAAAAACTTAGAACCTATTTTTTTTTACCCTAATACGTTTAAACAGTCTTTATAAATAATATGAAAGAATAAATTTTGAAAAAAAAGAAAATTAACATTTAAAAGTGGGGCATCACTTTTCTATATAAATTCAATGTAAAATGAGCACCCACTTTTTGGTCACAAAGCGTTCAACGAGACATGTCATCTCTAGCATTTTTTCAAGTTTGGCGATCGAGGGGGGGCAAAACATCACAAATACAGTTTTTTTGTGGTGGGGGCGGGAATTACATTTGAAACATAAAATAATAATAAATTTAATTAATTTTTATGACACCATTCTGTACTTTCACCTAACAATCTTATAAACAAAATGAACCCCAAAATATGACAAATTCAATTTTTTATTTTGGAGGGGGGGGATTACATTAGATACATAAAATAACGAAAAATCTAATTTAATTGTTTTTGGAATTACTTTTTGGTATATCATGTTTTTAGGGGCTCTGCCTATTTGGCTATTTTTATTTATTTATTGTTTTTTTTTGCGATCGCACGGGCATTCGCTGCTATTTGTATTGAAACAAAAGTTGTAATGATTTATTTTTAATTATTTATTTTTTAGAGGGGGGTCTTTACAGTACTCAATATCCGGAGAATAGTTTCTTCTATTTGTATCAATTCTGCCGAAATATCTGGTGAAGAGGGTATCAGCTACTTCTTTGGGGGGGGGATTACATTTACATGTTTTTATCCGTTCTTTTATTTTTGGAATTGTTGTGAGGTTATCCATGTTGCCCATCATGGAAATGATTAGTGTGTTACAAACGGAAGTTCATGTCAACATAGGCCACGCTGGGTAGCCATGCTAGTATATACATATATATGTGTGTTTGTGCGTGTATGTATGCATATATGTTAATATATATATATATATATATATTCGTATGCAAGATTATATATATGTACATATGCATACGTATATTTGCATATATATATATATATATATATATATATATATATACTTTTAGGTACATATGTAAGAAAATGCCATAGTAAATATACATTTATATATTTAGATACATATATGTAAATATATTAGCATATATGCATACATATAATTGGTACCACATACACTTATAGATATCATTATACGCATCTGTGTTTTCTGTAAAATTTGCAAACCGTTATTTCTTAAACAGCTGGTAGTTCGTTCTGACCATAAATTCTGAAATAAATAACACTTGTTCATATCAAACACGTCATCCCGTTTCTAAACAAATAGTACAAACCGAATGTATTATGTTTGTTTTTATTTACAATTATTGTCGGCGTTTTTGTTTCTTTCAATACTAGGGCATGCAGAAAGTAATAGTCGACATTGATACACAATTCATATTGCGAACATACATGTATACAATGGACTCGTACATATCCTAAACATTATGCAAATTAAGGCCACAAACGTCAATTGAAAAAAAAACATCAATAATGTCCCAATACGCCAAACATGTTGGTATTCTAATATCTGCGAGAGCCGTTCCAAAAGTAAAGCCTCCTATTTTAACCTAAAAAGTAAAGAGCTACGAAGAAAGGAGTGGCACAATTAAAACGAGCAAATTTTTGTGCTCCAGAATTTATCCTTCTACACACTCACCACCATTCTCAATGCAATTTTACCAGGAATTTCATGACGTATCTTTGCTTCTAACGCACGTCTCAGATAGAAGTTGCTTTCTTAGAGTCTCACTCCGTCAATGTCTGCAACAAAGAAATGAAACTTTCAGATCATGAATGCGTAAGTTTAATCATCATAACAATGCAATTTTCAATCCCATATGATCCATTCGGGCAACGAAATAAGAAATAGGAAGCATTACTTATGGAACGACCTTTGTGTGTTTATATATATGTGATGATGGACTCTCCGTCGATTTTCGACGTATGAGACTCCGACAATTGACCTGAAGGTCTAGAACTCAGCGTGTCAACATTCACTTAGACGTATGTGGCACTTTAGTCCTGCTAGAGACTTGTAATGGCGACCGCAGTGGTGACAGACATATAACTGCGAGAATTTAGCTCCACACTGCTCAGTATTATGTTTTGACTTGACACTCGCTTCTTTTAGTTTTTCGATGCAAAACGCCGAGAACTCCTTGATTTTTCTGTCACACATTTCTATCCACTTCCTTCTGTCTTTTGCAGTTAGCTCAATGTTGCTATATTCAGTATTTAGAACCTGCAAATTATACTTTATTTTGTCTTTGTAACGCAACCATGGTCGTCCCACGTTTCGACGGCCTCTGTCTAATTGGCCATACAGGAGTTGCTTCGGTATCCTATCATCATCCATTCGCATCATGACCCGCCTATCGAAGCTGCGACTGGATTAAGAAGCTTTCGATGTTGCTGATTTTACAAAGTGTGAATAATTTCGCATTTGATATTTTGTCTTTCAAAGTAAAACCGCAAATGGCACGTAGACATCTCTTATGGAAGACGTCAAGTTGCGAAATTTGTTTTCGGTACGGGGTCCACGTCTCCGAGGCATACAAAAGTGTGGACTGTACCACAGCCTTATATACATGAATTTTTGTCTTCAAGCTTAAACCCTGAACAGTCCATAATCTTGTGTGCAGCTTGCCAAAGGCGCTGCTTGCTCGGGAGATACGGTTGATAACTTCATGGTCAAGAGATGCACTTGAATCAACCACACTTCCCAAGTATGTAAATTTGTTAACATACTTCAGGTTTTTCCCATCTACCTGAATCGACATCTGAGGAAAATTGTGCACGGTTTGTTTCTGTTTAACACCCTGTACTTGTTTTGGTGTAGGTGGTGGCTGGTAGATGACTTCCGTTTTCTTTATACTGATTGTCAAGCCAAAGGCTTTACATGCAGTAGAAAACCTATTTACAAGATGTTGAGCCTCCTCCCGAGAAGTCGCGACAAGGGCAGCATCATCTTCAAACAGCAAATCTCTTATAATGGTTCTTCGGAGAAGTGTTTTCGCTTTGAAGCGTTGTTGATTAAAAATCCCATCATCTGTACGGAATTGGAAATGAACGCCAGTGTCAACATCTGCAAATGCATATTTCAGCATAACAGAGAAGTAAAGGGCGAATAGTACTGGAGCCATTACACAACCTTGTTTTGTCCCATTGGTCACATTGAAAGGCTCAGAGTCCCCATTGGACATCACTGAAGCCTTCATGCCATCATGGAAGGATGTTATAACTTTGAGCATATTGTCAGGTATACCAATTTTCTTAAGGATTTTCCATAGGGCAGTTCGGTTGAGAGTGTCAAAAGCTTTAGTAAGATCAATGAACACTATGTATAGCTCTTGGTTCTTTTCTCGAACTTTCTCAGAGACCTGTCGCAGAGAAAAGATCATATCTATTGTATCCCGAAGAGAGCGGAAACCACACTGCGATTCGGGATATATCTCATCTACAAGATGTCTGATTAATCTGTTGATTATTAGTCTGGCCATAATTTTTCCAGCAATTGAGAGCAGAGATATGCCACGATGATTGTCACAGGAATTCCTCAAGCCTTTATTTTTATAAAGATGGTAAATTGATGCATCTTTAAAGTCCTGTGGGAATTTTCCAGATGTCCAAATGGACACGAAAAGTGCATGTAGCTTTCTGGCCAGTTTATGACCACCATATCTGTATACTTCCGGTGGTATACCGTCATTTCCTGGTGCTTTACCCAATGATATCTGTTCAACTGCTGCAAGGACTTCTGGGAGAGTTGGTAACACGGATAGTTCTGATCTCTCTGGAACCTGATCAATTGAGTTTATAATCTCATCGTCTGTTACCGAAGAAGAATTTAACACTGTTTCAAAATGTTCCTTCCAGCGTCTCAAGATACCGCCCTTGTCTATCATTAATGTCCCGTCTTCTGCTAAAATTGGCGAAACTCCTGATTCTTGAGGACCGAAAACCTTCCTTATACCTTCATAAAAGGCTTTTGTGCCCTTTCTGTTGAATGCTGACTGAACAGCTTCTGCGTGTGCGGTCCACCATTTCTCTTTCATCTGTCGTAGTGTCCTCTGCACTTTCCCTTTGCAGGTTTTGTATGTCAATCTTTTTTCAGTAGAGTTTTGGTCGTCAATCCATGCTTTGTGAGCTTGATGCATTTTCTGAATTTGATCCTGGGCTTCTATATCCTGGTCATCAAACCAATCCTGGTGCTTCCGTATGGGTAAACCCAGCACTTCCAGGGCAGTGGAATGGGTGATATTTCGTAGCGCTTCCCAGGACGCTTCTATGTTGTCAGTTATTTCTACACCATCTAAATTTTCATCCAACTTGTCAGAAAGTATTGTTCGAGTTTCAGTATTCTTAAGCGACAATACATTAATACGTTTTGGAATAGATGACTTCTTTACCTGTCTGCGCCAAAGACTCAGAGACACCTTGCTACGTAGCAGGGCATGATCTGATAGGTAACAGCTTGTATGGAAGGAGCGCGTTATTTTGAAGTCACGAAAATCACGTGTCTTAGTGATGACATAGTCAATCATATGCCAGCTGTTTGAACGAGGGTGCATCCATGTGGTTTTGCGACAATTTTTCTGTTGAAAAACTGTGTTAGTGATGGTCATATTGAATTCTCTGCAGAGGGAGAGCAAATGAAGACCATTTTCATTCATTCTACCAACGCCATGATGCCCCAGAACCCCTTTCCATGATTGGAAGTCAGAACCGAACCGAGCATTAAAGTCGCCCATCAAAATGAGTTTGTCCTTATGGCGAATACCACCAATTACTTCTCGTAGTTGTTGGTAGAATTCACCTCTCTCCTCACCCGGTCTGCTCATTGTTGGTGCATAGCAGTTTACAAGTGTAACCCGAGTTTCAAGTTCCAACTCAAGGGTCAAAGTCATAAAGCGGTCCGATAGGCCTTTGGGAAGAGATTTCAGTGATTTGGCTAGTTCTGATTTTACGGCAAATCCAACACCAGAGAGTCGAGACTCATCAGGCCCTCTACCCTTGGAGAAAAAGACATAGCCACCCTTTTCCTGCTTAAATTGAGAGACACCAGCAAGGTGTGTTTCACTGAGTGCCGCAATATCGATCTTATATTTCTTAAGTTCACGAGATATCAACGCTGTTTTACGTTCTGGTGCATTAGGATTGTCCTGGAGGGTGCGAATATTCCACGATCCAATATTAAATTTCTTACTTAATTTATAATTATTTCGACTACACACTGGATACCCAGACAGCTGCAGTTCACTGTCAAGGTGAATGTGTACGAGCAATGTTTAGGGCTCCTTTTATCGCCCCTTCCCCATACATGGGGAAAGCAGTGCTATCCCTAAATAGGGCTGCTGTGCCACCAATGGAGGACACGAGCTGCGCAATTGCACACATATTTGCACAGAACGGCCATCACCCATTGGCCGCCACAGTGAAGACATTCGGCTAAGGACTTCCAGTGATACCCTTCACCTATCCCCGTCACCTTCAACCTTACGCCCATGGACTTTGTTGGTGCAGGACCATGTAAAACCTAGACCCCATCAAAGTTGTCAGAGAACCCACACATAGGCCTTGATTATAGTGGTGAAAGCCCGTGTACAACTATCCACACTTTTTGGTGCTGCTGATAGCACTAAATCGGTGCAAAGATTTGCCACAGAGGAAGCGAGCAACAGACCTCAGGTTTTATATCAGAGTTTCCCTCTCCTAGATACATGTCTTAACAAAGACTAAGGGTGCATCTCTCCTTGTGGTCAGGTATAATCCCACCAGTTTATATATATATATATATATATATATATATATATATATATATATATATATATATATATATATATATATAAGGAAAGAATATATTTTCTTTTTTACCTGCATTTGAAGCGTTGTGTTAATTGAAAATTGAAAATAATTACGTATATAAATGGTCTCCATTTGAAAGCTAAAAACAACGCATTTTTATATATATATAAAGAAATTTATTTGCTTATATCAGATATATTTCGATGCTAGACATCCTTATCAATGAATATATATATATATATATATATATATATATATATATATATATATATATATATATATATATATATATATAACAACAAAGAATTAATGAAACACTTCAAGAAACGGTAAAAAAATGTAATTTTTAAAAAGGACCCATAAATTAATGAATTATATATATATATATATATATATATATATATATATATATATATTAGCAATCCCGTGTACCGTTGGTGTAGATGTTATATCGCAACATATGTTTCGTAATTATGGATCGTGCCATATTTTACATTCTGTACTTATGCTGTATACGCTTGTTATTGTTTACTTAATTGTTAGATTCTCCCCCCCCCCATGTTAAGAGTCAATAAATAATAACATTAGTATTTTAGTACGGTCTGTATTCTGCATAAGTACCCGTACGTAAAATGGTAAATGCCCGAATGCAATCCGGAATGTTTGTTTATGCATAATTTTTAAAAGTATATGGTTTCTATTAAAACTATTAGTTATAAAAGTCATTTTTAGATATTTCTTGATACGATGAAAACCTTGCCGATAGTATGTCATGCATTTACATATCTGAAATACCGAAAGGAATTTTGAAGCATTTAAACTGACAACTCGAACATTTTACTTGAAAAAATAACCTTTGTTCAACCAATAACGTAAACATCTCTAAGAAACTATCTATGGCTCTTACATAGTAGAAGGGAGAAGAACAAGACGAAGAAGGGAAAGATAAAAAAAGAAATGACATAAACAAATAATAGTAAGCTAGCCAGAAAAAAAAACAGCGTCTGTGATTACGTATGGGCGATGAAGAATTACTGAACAGCGAAGAAAATGAAAAAAGCGAAGAATACAAAAAGACGAAGAAGACGAAGAATAAGACAAAGAAGACGTCGAAAAAGACGAAGAAGAAAAAATAGAATGTCCCTTAAGCATCCCGTAAGACACTGTATCAATTTTACGCAAAATAAGACGAAAAAGAGAAGGAGAAGACGGAAATTAACAATAGTGTGTCCGCTTAGCATTCCGTAAGAGAATTTGTGATGTAAACAATCTGATAATCGATGTCGCATTGCTGTTCAGTTAACGCCATATTGTTTTGTTTTTAATCGTTCGAAAAATACTAGGAACCGATATTCCCTTAATACGAAAAACCTAAGAGCCAATGAGATTTAACGAACTTTTATAAGACAGCCCCACTATTTCACAAAAAAACCCAAAAAGCTAATGTCAAATGTATCTGTCGATGACCACCAAATATGGACGGTGAAGTAGTAACAGTTATGAACAATGTAGAGAATTCCCAGTTACGAATGGAAGAGTGTGCGTAGAAAATGATTAGGAGCAAAAATTTTGCTACCTCCGCTAACTAAAACATAGTTTGGATTGTGACGCCTATGTTTAATGTTCGTGATCGTCTAGTTTCTATATTGTTCCTCGAGTTGATGCATGTACAGCATGTGCGCTTGTACGTATCGATATAATAAACAGATATAGTTCAAGAAACGCGGAAATATAACAATTTACAACAGACAGTCTTTACAACATATAACAATTTACGACAGACAGTCTTTATATATGAGTTATTATAAATGCGACTGCAAATCTATGCAAAATATACATAAGATAATGGTTAGCTGTTGATCATAATGAACTTGTATGTGTTGTCTGCGTTTGAAAACCTATAACTGTTTTTTGTCAAAAGGGGATAAAATTGCGACTATTTTATAATATACTAGCATTTCAGCCCAGCGTTGTGTATGTTGAGCAAAAGAAAAGTGGTAGTAGGAAGGCAGGTTTGAACCTTTAACGCGAAGGAGAAAAAGAACGGTGAAAAAACCTGACATCTTTGCTGTTACGACCACCGATAAACCGGAAGTCACATATGTTTTAATTAAAGGTAGACAATTGAAAGGAGAGGATGACTTTCAAAAATATCGGCGAAAAAAGCGACCCCCCTGCAGAAAAGTGCCTAGTTGAAGGTGAAAATATTAATATTTTTAGTAAATTTTTCGATATTTGTTGTCTGAAAGGTGGAACTTCAAAACGATACCGATCTTGTAAAAATCCGTCGCCTCTGTTTTAGGCAGACATGCAAACATACATGCATACATTTATATATTATTAACTAAAAATTTTCGACGCAAACTGATTAAAAAGCTTGCCCTATCTCTGAATACTCTTTATGTAAAATTTAAAATGTTTAGACCAGAAATTGTCTGAGTAATTTGGGAGAGAACGCAAAGGTCAATTTTTAAAAAACTTTGACCCCTATTATGACCCCTTAAAATTTATTGTTTTGAGCTTAAATCAATTTATGAAGTTAGATCCGTGTCCAAAATTTAAAGTGTTTGAACCCAGAATTGTCGGAGGAGTTTGGTAGAGTTCTCAAAGGTCAAATCGTTGAAGTTTGACTCCTTAAATGTCTGGCCTAAAATAGATTACAAAGATTTTTCCAAATCTCGGTACCCTGTAAATCAAATTTCGAGTCTGTAGACTTAAAATTAACAGAGTTGTTGCGCGGAGGGAAATGTACACACAGAGACACACAGACACGTTCACTGTTATATATATACTAGCATTTCAGCCCGGTGTTGCCAGGGTGTTTGGAGGTGTATGTTGAGCAAAAAAAAAAAGAAAGAAAAAAGCGGTCAATTTTTTTTTAACTTTGACCCCTATTATGACCCCTTAACATTTATTGTTTGGTAAAGTTCTCAATGGTTAAATCGTTGAACTTTGACCCCTTAACAGCCAAATGTCTGGCCGAAAAAGGATTACAAAGGTTTTCCTAAATCTCAGTACCCTGTATATCAAATTTCGAGTCTGTAGACTGAAAATTGACAGAGTTATTTCGTAAGGAAATGTACACAGATACACATACACACAGACAGACAGACAGACAGACAGACAGACACGTTCACTTTTTGTAGATATACTATAATTTCAGCCCAGCGTAGGTTTAAATTAAGGTTAGATAATCGAAAGGAGAGGATGACTTTCGACAATAACGGCGAAAATAGCGACCACCTCCTGTAGCAAAAGTGCCCAGTTGAAGGTGCAAATATTAATGATTTTAGCCAATTTTTCGATATTTGACGTCTGAAAGGTCGAACTTCAAAATGATACTGATCTTGTAAAAATCCGTCGCCTCTGTCGAATGTTTTAGGCAGAGATGCAAACATACATTGATACATACATACATACATACATACATACATACATACATACATACATACACACATTTATATATTGTTAACTAAAAATTTTCGACCCAAACCGATTAAAAAGCTTGCTCTATCTTTGAATACTCTTTATGTAAAATTTAAAATGTTTAGACCAGAAATTGTCTTAGTAATTTTGTAGAGACTGCAGAGGTCAATTTTTTAAAAAACTTTAATCTCTATTATGGTCCCTTTAGATTTATTGTTTGGGGCTCAAATCAAGCTATGAAGTTAGATCCATGTCCAAGGAACCTATATCTAAAATTTTAAGTGCTTAAACCCAAAATTGTCGGAGGAGTTTGGTAGAGTTCTCAAAGGTCAAATCGTTGAACTTTGACCCCTTAATAACCAAATTTCTGGCCGAAAACGGATTACACAGAAACACACAGACACACAGACATATATATATATATATATATATATATATATATATATATAAAATAGGCGCAATTTATATATATATATATATATATATATATATATATATATATATATATATATATATATATATACCAGAAGACAATAAACACCTCTGTAAGAGTAGCTGTGTATGTAATTATGAGGACAAGGTTTGCGCAATCTCCAACCATACCTCTCCTGAATCTTGGCATTGCTTGGGTTCAGTGGAAAAGAGTGGCCAAAGACTGACCGAAAACGATACTGAGATAAACAGAGAGCGCATACAGCACCTGGAATTCCAACATTCTTACTCATTTTAGTACTGACCAGACACAAAGTTGCTTAACTTCGGTGATCTGACAGGACCAGTGTATCAACGTTATTATGTCGTTTATATAATACGTGTATATAGGACAAATGGAACACGCACACACACACAAGCACACACACATACACACACAAACACACACACACACACACATATATATATATATTGTATATTTTTGCAGCAAGTAATTATTCAAGCACATCTGATTGAACACGACAGAGTTATTCTTTTTTCCGATTTTTCTGGGTATCTTTTTGATTCGCCGTTATATTGTATAGAATGTTCAGCCATACTCTACTCAATCGCTTTCTATCGATGCGTCCGATTATTATTGTTGTCGTTTACTTTTTCTTTTCCTTTGAGGCTTGTGTATTTATTGTTTTTTATTGGTTAAAGGTGCACACACACACACACACACACACACACACACACACACACACACACATATATATATATATATATATATATATATATATATATATATATATATAACAAAAGAGACAGCTTTTCTACTACTCTCTTGTCTGCGAGAGCCTTTAGTGTTCGTGATCGTCTAGTTTTTCTATTGCTCCACGAGTTGATGCGTGTACATCATGTGTGCTTATACGTATCGATATAATAAACAGATATAGTTCAAAACACGCGGAAATATAACAATTTACAGACATTTATAGACAGTCTTTACAACAAAAGGAGACGGATAACATCTTTTTACGGGTTTCACATATGTCCAATAGGGAAAACATACCTTGTCTATCTTTGGGTCTTTTTTGACGGATTTGTCGGAAGCTGCAATGAATATTCATCCCAAATAAACCACCAGAAGTCTCGGATTGTATTTTCAGCAACTTTTAGTCCCAGAATTTTTCCCCCTTGTGAAGTTGCACGCTTATCCTAAGTTGTACATTTTGACTATATCGTACGCCTTTCCCAACATACAGACGCCATAGCCGTCGGTCGCCAACTGACTTCGTCTTTTCAGCTCAACTCTATCTCACTAAAACTGACTAAATCTACGTGTATATAAAAACTATGCCTTTCTAATTACATACTTACTGCAATGTATCACTACAAGACCATCGTCTTATGTCTGTCACGTATTTCAATTGTTATTACTTTTGTCAGTTAAAATTCCTAACTGTTTAACTGAAAATTCCATTTCCATCTTATTTATTCAAACTAAAAGTCTGAATTTGCTCCTAAAATTCCATTTTATCAAATTAACATTCCTGGTACAGTTTTTAGCTGATAAAACATCTAGACTACGAAACAACAATCATAATAATAATCATATAGTTTACTATCCGACATTTTCCTACGCCAACAATACACCACTTATATACATACACATCTTTATATATATATATATATATATATATATATATATATATATATATATATATATATATATACTAGCAAAAGTACCATCGTTGAGAGGAAATCTTATTACCAATAATGCGTTATGTTGACGACACTTTTCCTTGTTTCGCAACGCATTATGAAGCTGTGTCCTTTTTCCACTTATTAAATAATTTACACCCTTCTCTCAAATTTACGATGGAGGTGGAAAAAGATAACTCCCTTCCTTTCCTTGATGTGTTAGTTTCTAAACGTGGGCTTTCCTTTATGACATCTATTTATAGGAAACCCACTTTCACTGGTCTTTATCTCAGTTGGGATTCTTTGCATCCACAACCAGGAAACTTAATCTTATTCGAAACCTAATCCATCGGGCACTTGTTATTTGTTCCCCACCTCTTAATGATTCGGAAATTGAGAACATTAAAAGGAGTTTTATTATGAATGGATATCCACCTCCATTAGTTAACATAGTTATTAATAAGAAAATTCAATCCTTTTCTGAGCTACCAAAATATAGTCCATCTAGATTCCCGGTATATCTTAAGTTACCCTGGATTGGACCTGAAGGCCAACTTATTGGTGATAAGATTTCCTCTCTGGTGTCTTTTAATTTTGGTGCTCTATCACTCCGTATTGCTTTTTCCCCCAAAACCGCCTTTCCCTCATTTCGTAAGGATGTCTTGCCTATCTCTCAAACAAGCAATATTATTTATAAAGTTCAATGTCGGTGTGCTGCCGTCTATATAGGCAAGACTACCCAGCGTCTTCAGGTTAGAATCGCCCAACGTGTTCCCCACTTCATCCGAGACCATCAACTTACCACCAGAAAGTCTCAATCGATAGAATCGTCCATTGGCTAACACTTGGTCGATAAAAAGGAGTGTGGTCTTGCATTCTCTCTGGAGTGTTTTTCTATTTTGTACCGAGGACGTACAAAGTTCCACCTGTCTATCCTCGAAGCACTTGCCATCATTTCCAGACTCCCTACTTTGTGCAAGCAGAGAAACATCCGGCTTCAATTAGAATTATTTGGGTAGTCACAGTTTTTAATTTTTAACCTCCTCTCCGCTCTTACTCCATTCCACTACGAAATATTCCAAAAATAATTTTCAGACTTATACCCTTGAAAAGTTAGTCTGAACGAAAAGCGCTTCGGGTGTATTTTAACGATCTTGTTTTTAATCGACTTATTTACTGAATTGTACATTTGTTACATGCAACTTCCCCCATTTTTTTTCTTTTTCCTCACCTCGTTTTCCATGTTATTTTAGTCGACTGAATTTCCGCTATGATTCACTTCTTTACAATTATTCTAAAATCTTGCCAATCGAATAAAGATATATATATATATATATATATATATATATATATATAATATATAATATATATATATATATATGGCAAGTAAGTTGATGCCTGATGATTTCCAGTGAGAATGAAACATGTAGCTTAAACCTCTAACGGAAAATAAATATCACTATTGGATACTGTTTCTGCATTATGAAGATGGGGAATAAGGAATACAAGATACCATGAATAATTTTCTTATTTCACGGATCTTGAAAAATTTAACTATTTTCTTTAGAGGAAAATAGAAGAAAATCTTTTTATAGACGTTACTAATTATTAGCGTAACAATTGAAAAATTAAATTAAATTTAAATCAAATTTAAAAAAAATTAATTTGGAATATATATATTTATATAGCGATAATATAAAAAATTTGGAATTAAATTCTGTAAATTAAACATTTACGACAAATTTATTATTCAACAAGGAATACACGGATTTACTCCATCGAATAAATAAAAATTTCAAAAAGAATATTTGCATTCATTGTCGAATAATAAATTTGTTGTAATTTTATCTTTGCAGAATTTAATTAAAAATTATTATATAAACTATTGCTCTACCTCTTATATGGAGCCTTTTCATTTGGTTGGAGTTTTCTTATAAATATTGATTCTAGTATTTATATGGACTTTAAGTTTACTGTATTATACAATCTAATCTGAAATTATTCCAAAAATTTTCTTGAATTTATATATATATATATATATATATATATATATAGATAGATAGATAGATAGATATAATTTCATGTATCCATATGCCATGTTATGTATCTATTTTCAGTATTTATTTTAAAAGTACTCAATATGACTAAGTGCTTAATATGAATAACAAAGAATTTGATTGGCTAACCAGCAAACACAACACTACGTAAATATATAAAAACACGAACATCGATTCCATCCAATAGCCTGCCAATCCTCACGAGGATAGAACGTGGAAAACTTATATATATATATATATATATATATATATATATATATATATATATATATGTGTGTGTGTGTGTGTGTGTGTGTGTGTGTGTGTGTGTGTGTCAAGAAAATGAAATTCATTAAATTCATTTCAAGCTATTAAAAGACTGAAACGCGACGAGAAAATCTTGCTGAGATACAAGAATGCAATATTTGCTTGCGTCGTATTAAATTTGGTGAATTTTCGTAGACAAACTGAAATCAGAATTCAATCCTAATCGTTTGATAAAATGTGCTGCAAACGAAATCGCGAACAACAATGTCTTTCTTTCATGGCAACAGACTCTGCTGTTTCTTTCAACTTGAAGGCATTCCTTTTGAATATTTTCGTCCTACGATAAGACTTTCTACTATTACTAATTTATCTTTTCTTTTCTCTTATTTCATCTTCTCTAATTTTAGGGAATGATGGCGATTGCACGCAGTTGCAATGATGTAGCAACAGTTGGTTTACTGGGTCATTTGAACGAGAGAAAGAGAGAGACAGACAGAGAAAGGCTGAGAGAAAGAAAGAAAGTGGGAGAAAGGGAGAGAGAAAGAAAAGAGTGGAGAGAGACAAAACATCGAAAGAAAGAAAGAAGGAATGTATCAGACAGAAAGACAGAGAAAGAAAAAAGATGAGATAAAGAAATATGAAACAAAGAAACATGAAATATACATTAATTTTTTATGAAATTCGCCCCAGACAAGGCATGAAACCATTTGATATAAGGAGTTAAAAATACTTCAAGGCCAAAACTTGCCAACGATTTGTGTTAAAGGCATAAAGTTCGGTCAAGAAAACAACAATTCTCACTTTGTCAAAAACAAAAATCGCTCATGGAATGTGAGGACTATAGAACAAAATAAAGAAAGCGAAAGTGACGAGGTTGGCTAAAATAATCTCAGTGTGCACTTTCTATTCTCCTTAACTAAATTAAGATATATGTATGTAAATACATAAATAACAATACATAAGTCAGACAAAAAATGAAATAGATTATAAGCATGTTAAGACATTTCCATCTCGTTCTACTTTACTATTTCCTTTTCTTTCCTATTCTTGCCTTTCATTTTTGCTTTCCTTAATCAATACTCACAAATAACGTTGAAAAAAAATGAGTTATCTATCAATTCGATGTATAACTTAATTGGTTATGTAGCTCTTATTTAGATGTTAACTAGGTGTCATTTCCCTTGTGTTGGTGATGAGATTATATATTAATAAAGTTGATATAGTCTCTGACACGATTGTACACAAATTTGGGTTGTTATTGTTTGAATTCTTGGAACATATTTAAGTGATAATAGATTAATTTCGTTGACCTTATAGTTACCCTACTTTAACTCTAGATCGAAATTCTCTCCTACTGAGCTGATTAGCGATTTGCAGTATTTTGAACGAATAGTCGTAATACTCATTCTTTACCCATCAATATAAGGGTAGCTAAATTACCTACCTACTCTTCTCTTGATCTGGTTTAGCACATGTACAAATATATTTTCTTATAATATATACCGATCCTTATTTAAGAAGTTCAATGTAATTACAGAGCAATATAGTGAATAAATGAAAAAAAAAACTATATTCCAAAATTTATGATGTTGACCATCTTATAATTTATTCCTTTAATTCAGTTGATATTTACAATTCTTGACAGTATCTGTTTCGTAGCGCAAAATCAATCACTTAATTATTATATCAATCAGTAAATCTATTATGCCCTTAACTTATCAGAAGAAATAGCAACAATCAATCCATCAAAAAGAAATAAAATGTGATTTGACATGATTAAAATCCGAAAATTGGAAGAGAAGCTGCAGATACCTTTAATATGTTTCCATTACGCCATTTTGAATTTTATGAAATTAGAGAATTAGGATATATTCAATGTAAAACTAACATTATTTATCTATATATATATAAAAGGCAAAATGTGTGTGATTATTTCGTGTATGTCTTCAAAGGGCTTCTTTCGCACGCGCTCCCGGGGTTATTACTATCGCTTAAAACTGTGTATATAGGTCCTATATAATAATATATAGGAATTAGAAAAGCGCGTAGCGTATAGATTTATTTACGTCGATTTTTACAAAATTATTGCTATTTTGGTTTCTTGCGTGTTGATTGGGCTTTTTAGTATAAATATGTGAAACTAAACTCAAACGACGTCTTACCGGCATTGCGCTGGGAAAAACGTCCAGAAGCAATCAGCTTGGATCAGACACCCCTCAAGAAACAGTTAAATTTGGGTAAACAAACCCAAACGCTGTGTGACTTTTATTTTACCTTCTTAATTAGGTCAAATGGAAACAGCAGAGTTAACTTTTATTGCGCACGTCTCTTTTTATACTTAAATAACCTATTTAACATTGTTTGTTGTCGCCGTGGGTCAATGGTTAACGTAGCAGGTTTTTTTTCACACATTAATTTCCAACTCAAGTGTACGAGTTCGATTCTCATACTTACCTACCAAAACATTTATTTTATTATTTAACCCCCCCCCCGGAGTTTTGATTTACCTCAAGACACCCGGGCATCGCCAGGTACCCCAGCTAGTACTTAAATAAGTAACAAGTTCGTAAAATGTTTACTAATACTAGATTGTCGAATGTTGAACTGGTTAAAGTATGTGAAATGTAAAAATTAAAAATATTACTTCCAAAATCAATAATAATGATGGTGGTGATATTGATAAAAAATAATATAAATAAATATATAAATAAATAAATTAAAATTAAGTTCAATGTAAGTAACCAATTAATTTACAATTTAATATTGTCAGAAACGAAGTATAACTTAATAACTTATGACTATCGATTGAAATAATTTTAATACTAGCATTTTATATTGGACGGATTAGTGAATTAATTTATGATATAAATTGATTGAAATAATTTTAATACTAGCATTTTATATTGGACGGATTAGTGAATTAATTTATGATATAAATTGATTTAAGATTTTAATAGCATTAAATGAAAGACATTAGAACTGTATAACAATTACTTATTAGTCGAATAACTCTGACTAATGCGCCTTTATCAGCAAATGCTAACAGATCCGTTTATAGCTATTTTTGTATCATCCATAGTGTCTTCCGAAGAGGCTGTCTTTATTATTTTCTAGCCTTGTGCCACGTTTTGTCGCAATGAAAATACTCTGCTGTAGCAAGAAAGAGCTCGAGCAGGAAAGAACAACCCAATTCAACTAATCGAATACAAAATCAATCATATCTAATACATTATCTACAACAAACGTAGGCTAATGTATTCATCAGTTAATTGCATAATTATTAAAGGTTGTTTATCGGTGTTTTTATTCTTGTTATATGAGATCGATTGTTACTAACTAGAAATAACCAATCAATAGTTGATCAACTCTCATAATAGTGGGACAAAAGAGAAAAAGAAGACTGTGTTCTGCCAATTTTGAAGGGTCTACTGAACTCTAAATTCAACAATTGAAATACTACTTATTTATGGGCTTAGATACTGATCAACTAACGTTAATGGAATATGTAATCATTTGTCAGCCTAAACCAGCATAATCTACATACACATAATAGCTAGTGTACAAATACATAAATATTTACTGGTTACTATCGGTTACCGTTGACGCGGGAGAAGCAATTGAGACGCTGAGATCGGATAAAACTTGAGAATCTATATGAATATAACCTTGTTTTATGGTAGGACAGAGTTAGGACAGATCGAACATCAGCGATGAAGGACGAGACATTTAGGTTGAAAGACTAGGTTGGAGATAAGACTTTACACCCAAATAAAGTCTGGAACGATTAGAGAGGGGGAAAGAGAAGTGAAGCGATATGCAATTATTTGCTGGAAAAAATACAATGTTTTTTTCTGTTTCCTCATTCTCTCTCTCCCTTTCTTTCTTTCTTTTTCTTTTTCTCTCTCTCTCTTTCTCTCCATATATACAATATAACGGCATATCACGTCTTTACATTTCGCTCCTTTATATATGTCATTTAAGCACATACCTTTCAGGGCCACATCTCACTCGACCGAGTCGCTTTGCCCGGTTGTCTCCACATGATTCTTCTTGCCAGGATAAGTTCTCCAGGCACGAACAAAAATGGAAACGCATCAATCTTCTTGTTTTTCGGTAAGTCGAGTTTATTGTGAACTTCAAGACAGTGGTTTGAAAACGCATCACCAAGTTCTCCTCGCTCGTTCTTACAACGTGGGGGGAAGTCTTGCAATTCGATGGTCTACATCTTTAAAACGTGTTGTCAGTCTCTCGCCCCTAAGAACAAAAATGACTCTCTAACGTCCTAAAATAATTCCCAGTTACCTGATCCTGTGACGTCACAAACTCTAATGTGACACCTTGTCAAAACATAGCTGCAGCTGTGTTCGCGACAATCTTGAACTCAATAACGTCGTCAACTAAAATAGAGGCCGTTTCTAAGTCTATATACTAGCTAATTTGTGCTCGCTTGCCATCGTAGTGTTACATGATAAGGGCTGTCCCCTTTTCATGTAAGTATAAAAATAGAGAGATTTAGTTAAAATGAAAATGAAATAGCACAGACGAAATTCGAACCTCGTAATTTAGGTTTAGAAATAGATTACGTGTGAGAATTAGTAAATGGAATGTAAAGCAAACCATTGTATAGCTTAGAGATAAAATAGTTTCAAGAAAAGAATGTGCACTGTCAATTTTGTTATGAAAATTCAATTGAAAGAATGCAGCTACAAGATAATTTAATAAACATGTTTTTAACATATTGGAAATATAGGTTACTGAATATAGGTTAAAATTCCTTTTGTAAACAAAGGAAAAAGTTTTGGACACGTATGTCCAGAACACGTGAAAGAAAAAAACATGTTTTAACATAAGTATGACGTCATGGAAAATGGGAAGTTCTAGATATAGTTAGAAAACTTTAGAGTTAAGGAAGGAGAAACGGGGGGAGAGTCAGAGGGAGTTTGAGAACGACAGATGATAGTCTGCAGTTTGGAATTCGAACGTCTAGAAGCGAGACGGTCACTTTGAAACTTAATATGTGAAGCTTTGAATTCTTGATAAGAAAACCACGACCGGTCGTGAGAATAAATAAACCCATCATGTGTTTGTATAAACGTCGTCTTTGTGTTGTGATTCTACCGAAAGGTAAAGTGAAAATTGTTATTATATGTCTATATATCTGTGTTATAAAATGTCATTACATACACATCTCATATCTACAATGTGAACTCTACATCGCATAGCAACACTTCTAAGAATGAACATTTAATATGAATATGAATCGTCATAACACGAACAATCTACAACAACATCTGTCTCTCTCTTTCTCTTACTACAGCATCTAAGACTCTAAGTCTCTCGAACAATCTCTCTTAATAAAACTCTCTCAAAGACTCTAAGACTCACTTTTAACAAAGAACAATAACAACAAGAACAATAATACTAATAAGACTCCTATATATAACAGTAGGGCCCCATTATATAACAATATTTCTATTTTAAATATTTATTATTTTACTTAGAGGTACTAGTGTTTAATGTTAACATAGTATTGTATGAAATGATAATTACTGTCGATCGAAGTATTCGAACCTAGTCTAGTATTTAACGTCGGGTCATAATTAATTGACATTGGGGAGAAGGGAGTTTAACGTCTATATTATGTCAAATGAGCGACCGGTACATCGCTTTATGCATAGACTTACGGCTTGTTTATAATTTTTCATAGAGGCCAAATCATTGTTTAAAACAATATTATATATTTTTTCAAGTTTAAATAGAAGTGCATATGACAAATCAATTTTTGATTCTGTCAAGCTAATCATTTATGTAACCTTTCAGTCTTTACTTGAAAGAAAGTAATTCTAATCGTTTTCATCAATTACATATTTTATCCAAACCGATAATTCTTTCAGTACTGTGTACTGAGTGGGATTCGTCGTTTATTTTAATTGGTGATTTACTACCAGTAAAAATACTGTTTCGAAATGCCATGGTTTAAAGAGGTTTTTTCTTTCTGTCTTTCTTTCTTATTGATCTAATGATATAACCAAGTTTTATATAACTTTTAATTCTCAGCTTTGATTTATTATATGAACTGCCCCTGTTAAACGTGTAGAACTTTTATTATCTTTCTTGATAATTTTGCTTTGCGTAAAGATTATATGCGCCTGTTTTACAAGAAGTTAGTGGCGAAGCAATGATTACGCAATCACCCACCGCACGTCTCCCAAAACTGTATTACTTAAATCTAGTGGCAGCAAGAAATTCAAAACAACCATAAACAACGGTGGGGCATCTATACGGAATAACCCGGTCAACGCATCGGTTGTCGTTAGATCCACGAAGTATATATAATTATTCCAGGTTAATATTTTCCAGACGTGAAGCAACCAATGAAATTTAAATGCTTATGTAAAACATAAAAGGATATTTTATTGCGAATTGACATCCTCATCTCCATAGTTATTGTTGTTTCACAACGTTTCGGCCACTTATCTTCTAGTCTTCTTCAGCAAGAACTATGAAAATGAAAATAACGGTCCACAAAATATAATGAATAAATAAATTAAAAATAAATAAAAACAAAAAAAAAAAATAATATATATATAAATAAAAGTATATAAATAAAAAGTATATACATGCTGTAGTTATAATATTATTGCTAAAATATTGTATGTATATATATATATATATATATATATATATATATATATATATATATTATGGTAAATATATCCAAAATTTTTACACCCATGCGCACGTGTTTAACCGTTTTCTAGGAATCACCAGTGTGGAGATTGATTACTTTGCCGGTTGCACCAAGAAAAACTATCAGCACTTTAACTTTTGTTTAAAGCCAAGGAACATGTGTCCAAAACGACAACCACGGAGAAAAGAAGGGGATTAATGCCTATTTCTATATACGCATCGGTGTGTGTGTGTGTGTGTGTGTGTGTGACATTTCATTTACCTATACTGCCCAAGATGATTAAAGCTATTTCCGTTGTGTCTGCACACCTAGTGGCACTCCTTTTTGTTGCGTAGACTTCGTTTAATTCAATTGTATTACTATTGTTAACGAGAGATAAACATACATATACGTCTATATGTATGTAAACATATACGTATATGTGTGCGTGTATGTGTGTGACAGAGAAAGAATAGAAAAACTAAAGAGACATACAAAGGTGATAGGAAGAGATCGATAGATAAATAGTGGAAGAGAGAGAAAGACAAACAGAGAGAGAGAGAGAGAGAGAGAGAGAGAGAGAAGGCGAGAGAGAGAGAAAGGGGGGGGAGTAAAGATACCGCATAAAGCATTTAAACCTTCAACTCCTACTCAGTGTATTTATAGATGTTACTATTAATCTGTCCATTCTACCTACTTACTTCCCTCCCGCGAAACGAGTTAAACACAAGGAAAATCAAACTTTCTCTCTAAAGAAGTATTCTCAACTGAGACAAAAACTTAAACTGCCTCGGTTTTAGAAGGATAATTTCTTTTGACTAAAGATTGAACAGATACTACGCGTTGAATTATTTATCTGTCAATAAAACGTAAACATATTTGACAAATTAGGCACAAGGCTGTCAAAATTTGAGGAAGGTGAGGAGAGGGAGGTGGTTATCCTCTATCTGTCCTCCTAATAACTAGACACATTTTGTTCAATTCGTACAAGATGTGTATCGTTCATTAATTTCATCATTTGTTCATCAATTTCATTTCAGCAGACACCACAATACCACATTTACTTTATTGACTACCTTACTAAAAATGTTCACAGTTGTTTAAAATTAATTTGGTCACTTTTAATAGGAACCAATGAAACAAAGAATCAGTAAACAAATATAAAACAAATAAATGTTACTCTTATTAAGATAAGTTATTTTTCTACGTACCTGGATATTTTTGTGTTTTTGATATTTTTGTGATTTTTTAATATTTTTGTGTTTTGGATATTTTTGTGTTTTTGATATTTTTGTGATTTTTTTGATATTTTTGTGTTTTGGATATTTTTGTGTTTTAACTTATTTTAAAGCATTTTTTACCTGAATACAAAAGTAGTGTCAAGTCTATTTAATTAGGACAAAAAGGCAGTCTAATTACAGCCATATAGAGCCTCAATAATCGTTCAAAAATCGAAAATTAAACAAATACTGATAGAAACATATCAAATAAATGTCACTAATCGTGTGCAAATGTAGTGTTCTAACAGTATTTTGTTTAGTTATCGATTATCCAAGTTGGTAGAAGAGTAACTTATTTTGCCTTCCGTAATAATTTTTGTTATATATATTTTCACCCATTTAAAAAATTTCTTTGGATATTCTGAAAAACTACCAATTTCTTTTGTAAATATTTCCATGTTCTATAACGACATGTTTTTTTGTTTTGTTTTGTTTTGCTTTGCTTTGTTGTTTCGTGGTCTCTTGTTAAAAATTTCCATTAATTTAGTTTATAAAAAATATTTACTGCGTTCTGCTCGTAGCCCACGGGGCCTTGTTGTCTGCTAATAAGGAGCTTCTTCACAATCGCATTTTTGGTATAACTGTGGATAAGTAAATCCCCTTCTGTCTCTCTAGACATGGATGCCTTCTAAACAATCACTCACAGCACGTCCCCAGACACTGTATTGTTTAAAGCCAATGGCAGCAAGACATTTAAAACAACCATAAACAATGGTAGGGCGTCTATACGGCATAATCACATTGACACATCGGTTCTCGTTAGGTCCACGAAGTTAAGAAAACCTGATTAGTAGTAAATGGGTGACCAATTTGGGAATACCGGGCGCTGTATGTACGAGAGCGTCAACACTTCCCTCTAAGAGCTGAAAAAAAAAAAAAAAAAACTACAAAGAACGTCGTTATCTCCCCTAACGGGAATATACACGTGACTGAGGACCGATTGCGAATTTTATATTCCCATAAAAGTTCTTTCTTCGGGGGAAGCTGGTTAAACCCGCCTAGGGTTAATACCACAGTGCCTTCTTTTCTTATTAATGGCGGGATAAGCAGAGACGGGTTGATGTCATTTCGGAGTTTCCTTAGCCCTAGATTACACTACCAAGAATTGAGAGTCTAGTCACTCTATTATTTTGTATATAATGCGGACGAGGAGATATAAGCGTATAGATGTAAGCGATATTATTTTAGAGTGTTCTTTCTAGACAACTTGCCCTGCCAAGACTTAAGAGTTCAGTCTAATATACGATTTCATTCATACAAAGAGGAGACGTAACGTGTTCATACCGTCCCAAAAAATACAAGTATGTTTTTTTTTTTTTTTTTTTTTTTACAAATGTAATTCAAGGGTGAATTTTGTCCTCTTTTCTCCCGATAAAACTCGTCCTGATACCGTATCTACGAATTCGCTCACTGCAAGCTTGTGCAGAAGAGCACAAATTCCGCGAAAACGGGGTCATATGTATGACGTGGATGGTGACCAACAATAATGAAGGACGCGTTTGTGTGATTTGCAACACTCCGTTTTGGCCTTTGCTTCGAAAGTTCCAATACGATTAAACGGCTGTGACGCCACCAACAAATATCTGCAACCGTGTTATTCAATCTGATTCTTCTAAAAATTTAAACCTTATTTGATTTTTTGTATAGACCTTTGTTATGACAAGGTATAGCGAACTAAATATTATGGTATCCGTTCGTGGACACATAAGGATTACTCTAAGTTAATAGTAATTTAATGTCAAAATGAGCACACATTTAATCATATTCAACTATTAATTTGACATAAAGAACTCATTCTAAGTCAATGGGCTACACGCCTAGTATATCATATATATATATATATATATCGATCACACACACACACACACACATACACACACACACATATATATTCAATAAATTAGAGACTTGACGTAGCTCGGGATTGAATGATCATCAACGAATGTTTCACACTGCTAATATTTTTATTGTCATCGACATCGATTAAATTGCCTATTTATCAATCAAACTGATTATCTGCTCTAGTCGAGAACCCACCGGAGTGGTTCAGGAGGAAGCTGTACATGCTTCTCCGCAGTAACTTAGTGCATAATATATTGTAGCCTACATTGCACGGTGGAGAATCTACTGTTGATTTTATAAACTGCATAAAATTAAGTATCATATTCCAGTTGTGCTCTAAACTAAAACATTCATTTCGAACACACCTCTATCTTGTTAAAGAACCTACTGTTTGGTTTATATGCCGGACCCTTCTGCATGTTTGGTGAGAAAATTTTTTAAATTCACTTGTGATGTTAGGATGTATGGGAGTGTTAACTTTGGTCAAAATTAAACAGTTCCTTCTTTAATGGGGTTTTTTCGATTATCGATTTTCGATACTTATAAGGGCATTTCAATATCTATCTTAGAACATTGCCAGACACATAAAGTAGATTTGTGTAAAATTTCCAAAGAATCAGTCCAGTCGTTTCGAAGTCCATACAGAACTTACTCTCTCTCTCTTTCACTCTCTCTCTCTCTCTCTCACGCATACACAGATTAAGTGCCTTATAAGTAAAATAACAGCAAAGGGAGATTTGCTTTCAAATATTTCTCATATAATATATCTCTCCTTTTTTGGAAATATCAGATATTTTGTAATTCATATGCAAAACTAGGAAAACAAATGACTATGGTTGAAATATTTTATGGCTGCAAAAAAAAAAGGCAAAATTAGGCTCTGGATGATGGATGATCACTTTAATGTGAGACCTTAAAGGCAAATGTCATATAGCCCATTACATAAATCAGGTCATTACCTTTTCAACGGGCCTTCATTTGTTAGATTCTGATCAATTGTCGCTGAGATTTAGACTTTATAAAATTGCAAAACAGGTGCTATATATATATATATATAATATATATATGTATGTATGTATATGTATGTATATGTATGTATGTATGAGAGGCGTGTTTGGTAAAAAACAGGGAAAAGTGCGCAATATGTTAGTAGAGCTAAATAGTTTTTATTATTTTAATCCAGGTTGAAATAATAAAGCACATACAGACACACACGCACACACACACACACACACACACACACACACACACACACACACATACACATATATATATATATGTATACTCGTAGCCATATTGAATATTGAAATGCTCATATCTTTGGTTCTATTGAACGAAACTACATGACAGTTTACAGTTTTTTTAAAGATTATAATACTATTCTATGGTTAAAATTTTATGACAATTGGCAAAAAATAACCTCTCTTTTCAAACCAATAAAATATGCCCAAATTTGCATACATTTGTATATATAGTGACCTGGAAGGTTAGCTTCAGTTTTGCTGTTTTGGGATGAATTTTGCTTGGGTTTTCTTCGCTGGTTGTCTCCCCTGTGGCCGTGCCAGGCCACTAATATATATATAAATTTGTTTTTTTATTGTTTGATATTCATATTAATATATATATATATATATATATATATATATATATATATATATATATATATATATTTATTTATTTATTTATTTAAAAAGAAAATACTACTTTGTTATATATGGGTGTTGGAATTGCATTTATCTGCAAAAGATCTAGTGAATTTTATATTTTTTAAACATTCATTTTAAGTAATTTCCTAATATTTTTTTTTGTTTGGTTTTCTTATCGGATGATCATCTTTAGTTAACTATTACGCGTAATTATATCAATGCACATATTCTGCATGGTTTATACTTGCGTAATATTTGCGTAAAAAGGTTATAGTAAACACAAACCTCTTTCTATATATATTTATGTATGCGTACATATATTTGTTAAAAGAAATTGCCTACCAAACTCCTCTGTCAGTTTTTGGTCTATATATCATATTTGAACCCATGCGAAACTTTATATTTGGGTTTTAGTCGGGGAAAATCGGTGTAAAATTGTGAAAATAAAAAAAAAATGAATTTGCCAGGTGAAGGTCGAACGATGTCATGACGAATATGCATGCGTAACGTAATAGCTATTGGTTCATATTTGATTTTTAACTTTGCATCAAACATGTCTTCATAGTATATTCATTAATATCACAGGGAAAAGTAAATCGTAAGCTAAATGTTTTGGTTTCGTTTCTCGGTGGTGGCACGGGTCAGTTTTCTTTTTTTAACTTTTTAAATCATTACAATATATTTGGTCCAATATAATATAATAATAAATACGAAATCTGCATGAATCAAAATATCATATTTAAGCGATTTTTACGACAGAGCAATGTCGGGCGGTCTGTAACGTTCTTTGTGTAAATAAAGCGAGCGGAGGCATTTGGACGATGTCAAAATATCGTTGATTCATTACCCACACAGCATCAGCAGTATAGCGCAATGGTGAGAAGCCTTGGCTGTCATTTGGGCGGTCGGGTTTCGATCTAGCCGCACTGATGAGCTGTGAAACAACGAAACTGTACTGTATGTGGATGACTATATATATATATATATATATATATATATATATATATATATATTATCAGTTCCGCCTGGCTTTGCTCTGGTCCTATGTACTGTTCATAACTTTATGTGCATATGTATACATTAAAAAGTATGAATATGAACGGTAATGCCTTTCTATATAATAGGCTTACTTAATTACCATAGAGAAAAGTTGGTAGAGACCGCAGACGTCAAATTTTTTTTTAAACTTTGACCTCAATTTAACCCCCCTTAACATTTATTGTTTTGGGCTCAAATTAAATTGAAATGTTTTACCCATATCTAAGTAACCTACATCTAAAATTTCAAATGTTTAGACCCAAAATTGGCGGAGGAGTTTGGTAGAGTCTCCAAAGGTCAACTCTGTAAACTTTGACCTCTCGTCAGCAAAATTTTCGCCCAAAATACTGATTAAAAAGCTTGCTGCATGTCTGAATACCCTTTATGTAAAATTTCAAATGTTTAGACCCAAAATTGGCTGAATACTTTGCTAGAGACTGCAAAGGTAAAATCTTTTGAACTTTGACCTCTTTGGAGGCCAACTTTTCAGCAAAAAAAAACAAAAACAAAACAAATAAAACAAGAAAAACGATTAAAAAGCTTGCCCTATGTCTGAATACACTTTATGTAAAATTTCAAATGTTTAGACCAGAAATTGGCTGGGTAATTTGGTAGAGACCGCAGAGGTACTTTTTAAAAAAACTTTAACCCCCCAATTATAACCCCTTAACCTTTATTGTTTTGGACTCAAATCAAATTATAAAGTTAGATCCATGTCCAAGTAACTTATATCTAAACTTTTAAGTGTTTCAACCCAAATGTGGCGGAGGAGTTTGGTAGAGTTCTCAAAGGTCAAATCGTTGAACTTTTACCCCTTAACAGCCAAATTTATGACCGAAAAACAATTATAAAGATTTTCCCGAATCCTAATACCCCTTATTTCAAATTTCGAGTCTGTAGACCGAAAATTGACAGCATTATTTGGTAGGGAAGACAGACAGACACACACACACACACACAGACATTTTCACTTATATAGATATATAGATAGATAAGATTTTATTGGTTGGTTGGACGCTAGTTCTCGTTCCCTCCATGAATAAATATATTTCGGATCTATCCAACGCTGAGTAGTAAAGAACGATACTGTTTTCTTTGTGTCGACACTCACGCCTGATTTCAGAATGTTCTTCTAGTTGAAGAGAAGATTCTGATGGAATTTTTAATGTTATTAAATTTCCGTTTCTTTTCTTCTTCATACACATCGATTCACATGCTTGGACGGCGCCCCCCCCCCCTCGTCCGGAGATCAAAATATAGTGTCCGTCGTACATTGCGTTCGTTGTGTCTTATGCCATTTTTACTCGGCAAGAACATATAGTTAACTTCTCACTATTCTTTTTACTTCCGTTGTGTGTGTGTGTGTGTGTGTGTTTGTGTGTGTGTGTGTTTGTGTTTGTGTGTGTGAGTATGTGTGCGCGTGCACATTAGTTTTTAACTCTCTTTTATTTTAGGACATTCAAGATTGTTTAAATTTGAATGTATTCAAAAATAAGCGTTTTAGCTAATCCAGAATGTGAATGTGTAAAGTAAACTTCAATTTTATTGTATTGCCGTTTTTGCCCACGTCTTAATTAGACGGATTTGAAGTTTGTTGGCTGATGGCATAAACGCGCGGAAACTGATTTGTAAGCTAGTTAAATTAATTACCACGTGTATATTAGAAAACCACAAGTTAATACGAATCCCATACGGGGATGAAACGCGGAAGATGCCGTACAGCTTAATTGGCATACATTTCCATAACTTACTATATATATATATATATATATATATATATATATATATATATATATATATATAAAGTGAATGTGTGTGTGTGTACATTTCCCTATGCAATAACTGTCAATTTTTAGTCTACAGACTCGAAATTTGATATATAGGGTACTGAGATTTGGGAAAATCGATGTAATCGGTTTTTGGCCAGATATTTGGCGATTAAGGGGTCAAAGTTCAACGATTTGACCTTTGAGAACTCTACCAAACTCCTCCGACAATTTTGAGTCTACGCACTTGAAATTTTTGGTATAGATTCCTTGAACATGGATCTAACTTAATAACTTAATTTGAGCCCAAAACAATAAAGGTTAAAGGGTCATAATAGGGGTCAAAGTTTTTAAAAATTGACCTCTGCGATCTCTTCCAAATTACTCAGACAATTTCTGGTCTAAATATTTGAAATTTTACATAAGGCGTATTCAGAGATAGGGCAAGCTTTTTTATCAGTTTGGGTCGAAAATTTTTAGTTACCAATATATAAATGTATGATGTATGTCTGTTCGCATGTCTGCCTTAAACTTTCAATAGAGGAGACGGATTTTACCAAGATCAGTATCGTTTTAAAGTTCGACCTTTCCTACGACAAATATCGAAGAATTGGCTAAAAACATTAATATCTTCCCCTTCAACGAGGCACTTTTCTACAGGGGGGGGGGTAACTTTTTTCGCCGATATTTTTTAAAGTTATCCTCTCCTTTAGATTAATTAGCCTTAATTTTAAAAACTGTCGCTTCCGGTTTGGCGGTGGTCGTAACAGCCTAAACGTTAGGTTGTACCCCGTTTTTTTTTTCGCCTTTGCGGTACGGGTTCGAGCCTGCCTTCCTACTACCACTTTTTTTTTGCTCAACATACACATCGAAACACCTGGACAACGCCGGGCTGAAATGCTAATATACATATACATTATATATATATATATATATATATATATATATATATATATATATATATATATATATATATATATATATATTATCTTTTCATCCTTATATAGTTAAATTCTGTTTTAAAATTGAAGACTTTTGCGAAATCGGCTTATGCAAGCACTAAGTCTATTTCTATATTTCTATTTAACAATCTTAGTTAAGGCCTTTTTTTTTTCATTCATATATAAATGAATTCTCTTTGAATAAACGTTTTAGAAATCGGATTATGTAGGTGCTTAGTCTGCGATAGGTTAAGATTAATATTTTTTTTTCTTTTCGGGGAATCTAAACTGCATTCTTTATTTTTATTTTTGCATTTTTTTATTCAAATCTTCTTTAAACTATATATAGTTGGACGATTAATCAGAATCGGAATCGGGAATCAGAAAAAATCGGAACTGTTTGAGTATCGGAAAAATTTGAATCTAATTTCCGATTCCAAAAACGATTCCTTAAAAACATGTTAAACTTGACGTTACATTGTTGGTACTAGAGATAAAATGATGAATATGTATTTTTTTAAGCTATCAGTAAAATTAAAATCTGTACATCATAATTACATACAAAACAATGTAAATTTATTTTACTTGTGCAAAAAAAAAAAAAAAAAACATTAAAAAGATTTTGGCCTTTACCCGGTTCATTAGAATTTACAAAACTGACAAAAACTTAAATGAATTCGCGAACGCCGAGGATTTTCACACACCTTTAGACCCATTTCTTTGATTTCGGAATCTGCTGTATGTTTAGTAGCGCTTACTTGTCGTAAAAACAAATTCTTTTTATATAGAGATCAAGTGGATAAAAAGGCAATAAACTTAAAGCGATTAAATGATTCGTGTTTATTAATATAATTGACACAATTTCATCAGTTAAGTCTATATTCCTTCCACTAATAAGACGATAAAATGCAAATATACAGATGAAGGCTGAAAATTTTCTTGCCAACAAAAATATAAGTGCGTTATTAAAATAAATGTTTGAAACAAATTTAAAATATACTTTAGAAGGTATTTTTTCTTATATTTCGTTTCATATTAAAACTTATATTTTCATGTAAATATAGAAGTTAAGTTTTATTATATAAAATACTAATATAAAATAATAAGGGTAAGTCTTCAGAAAATACAAAATGCACAAAAGGAAGATTTTTTTTTCATGCGATAATTTTGGGCGAAAAATTTGTCGGGAAAGAAAATATGAATTCGTTTAGAATTTAGTTTCACATGTAAATTTTACATAAACAGGACCCGAATTTCTGAGTTATTGTAGTGTTTTGGAAGAGTTAATAAAATAAAATTGTTAAGGTTAATTTTGTGTGGGGTATCATTTTAAAGTGATCATTCCAGCAAAACTTTGTTAAAAAATAAAGTTTCTATGAGAAACTGATCCCCCAGTCAAGCTTCTAAAATAATTCTTTTCGTTTTTTTTTTCTGTCACGTTTTCTTTTAGGGTGTTCAGTCACACATAAAGTAGAACTTCATTTTGAAGAGAAATAATTTAGTAAAGGGTATTATTAATTATGTGTTATTCTATTTACTTATCTTTCCCCTGAGTTAGAATTGGACGCAAGGTTGATTTGGTATCCAGTTCTCTATAAAGGGTTAACCTAAATTAGGATGAAAATTAAAATTGCCTCAGTTTAGAAGGATTTCCTTTTCACTGACCGAGGACAAAAAAGATAAAGTCTAGTATCAGAACGGATACTACACTGAATTATTTATTTGCTGAAAACATAACATGGTACAAGGTCATCAAAATTGTTGGAAATGAGGATCATTTTGTCATCCTCTATCTTACATTATCTATCTTACTCTTAGCTAGAATCATTTCACTTACCACAATACCATATTTACTGCTATTCAAAATAGTGTCAGTATGTTGAATATATATATATATATATATATACACACATTTTAAAAATAATATATATATATAAATCTTCTATGATACAAAGCTGAACGTGTGTGTGTGTGTGTGTGTGTGTGTGTGTGTGTGTGTGGTCACGAATATGGTTGACTATTTTAAAAAACTGATTTCATATAATGATAGAAGATGTATCGAGGATCAGTAATGGGTATGTTTGATCTGACAGAACGGTGGTTCATTAAAATTGTGGGGTCTGCGTTCGCGCCTGGCCCCCAAAGTATGGAAATAAAAAAAAAACGTTTATAAGTGTTTTTGATATAGATGTACAAAAGAATACTTTGATAAGCATGTTTCAACTTAAATAAGGATGGTATACTAAAATTGTGGGGTCTGCGTTCGCACCTGTACTCCATGGAAATATGGCACACACTTTAACGAAGACTTTTCATATCCATTTGCGTAAGTATACTTTGATAATTATGTTTCAGTTTGAAGAAATATGGTATGATAAAATTATGGGGTGTTCGTTCGCACCTGACCTCCATAGAATGTAAATATGTCACAAAGTTTAACAAGGTTTTTTAAAATGGGTGAGGCTCCACAATAACACCTTAACTTTAATCTTAATTCACGTTAGCTTTTATTTATTTTTTGAGTTGAATCATATTATGTCGAATAAATTCACCTCATAAATTCACGTTCTATTTAAAGTGAAAGCCAAAAAAAAAAGTCGGAACTTTAGAAAATTCTCGATACAAATTTTGCGTAACTCTGTTTTTTCCTTCTCCACTTGCACGTGGCACTCTTTCGAAAATAGATAAATAATAAAAGAAATAAGAACATTACTTGTTATCGTGTCAAAAGAAGGAAAAAATCCTGCTCACGTGATTACGTGTCTTTTTAAAAACATTTGCATAAGCTTTTTATTTTTATTTATATATTTGTTTAATCTTTTTTCTGCCAGTGTACTAGGAATTCAGTTGATTACAACCCTTTCTGCGTGTTCTTTACATTACGATAGTACAACCTTGAATCCGACGGTGCAATACTACACCGTTCAATATCGTAAAACTGAAGCGAAGCTTTTCTGCTTGAAAAGGGCGCCATTTTCTTCTCATTAATATTTATATCGATTCTTTGCTTTAAAAAACTAAAGTAATTACGTGTTTTCTTTTTTAATATCTCATTTTGCTGTTTCGGATTATTTTACTAAAGTAAGTAAAGCTTCATTATTTTCAAAACTGTTTTTGTTTCTTTGTTTTTCGATATTTCGTCGACATTACTTAGTAAGAGTGTTTAGCAGAAAAGCCAACAAACGACTACCCGTAAAAATAAATTTACAAGAAATAAATGTTGCCATAGTAAATAAAAGTTCAATTCATGTTTTTTTTTGTTTTGAAATAGTTTTTAATGCTCCTTACTTGAAATAATTTCAGCGAACCGAAATTAAAACGAAATTTGAGGCGATAACTACTTAAATGCATTTTTATATAAACTACACATGCCATAATCGAATATTCCTCAAGCACAAAATAACGGAAAACATTAAAATATGTTTATAAATATCCTTACGTTGACGGAACTCTCTTAAATTGTTAACACAGAATGCTCAGGTGCCCCTCCTTCAAATTAAAAACGGGACTCTCCATTTCAAAGTCGCTGCCATTTTTATTTTTTTAACCAGTTCGTTAATTAAAAAAATAATTTTTTTTACAAACTACGTAAAAATGCAAACCAATGAACTTTTCTACCATAAAAGTAACTTTTATTGAGTATGGTAACACTTATTTCTTGTATATTTATATTATTATATATATAACATTTTCTCTCTGTAAGGAAACATCATTTTGTTAGTCACTCTTGGCTAAGAATGGAAACAAAGTTGATATAAAAAATATATATTTTCGCGAAAATTATCTTTATTTTCATCATATTTTGCTTAGGGTAAAAGTTTTGAGTATCAAAACCTATGTCTTTACATAATAACCTATCATACTTTCATCAATTACAGTCCATTTTCTGCAGGCTGTTTTTGAACCCAGTCAACGACGGGTACTTCTGCTAGTATATATATATATATATACATGCATAAAATTAAGTTATCTATGCTAGAATATGAGCAAAAAGCAGATAACTTCTCTTTTTAAAAGCACTCAGGGTAAAGAAAAATACCATAGAATCGCTTATAAAAAAAATAACAATAAACAAAAAATAAAAAATATATTATTATTATTATTATTAGTAGTAGTAGTAGTAGTAGTAGTAGTAGTATTATATATTTTTTTAAACTAATATGAGTTTTTATTTAAAAAGAACATTTTCTATAAGATGGCGGAAAAATATCAATAGCTTGTTCGTAAATAATAAATTTATTCAGTGTTAGAAATTCAACCAATAAAAATTCATCCAAAAGTATCCGCCTGTTTCCCCCATTTTCCATAAAAAATCTTTAGTGTTTAAGAAAAAACCCTCCCCAAAAACCAACCTCATCGATTGACTCAAATTGCTTGGGGTAGAATTACTTGGGGTCATATTTTCCGGTGGCCTTTATAACATTGTTAGAACTGCATAAGTTTCTATACATGAAAGGAATTTATGATTTATGCACAAGTTTCCCGATGCGAATTTTGTAAATAAATTTTCGGTGAGATACAAATATAAAATTAACATATCCCTTATTTATAGGTTTTACATCGGTGCAAAATTATTAAACAGAAAAAAAACTGACGTAACCAAATTGATTAAAAAATAACTGTGGTATATTATATCTTTAACTCATTGTTCTCGTTGCCATAAGTAAAGCTCTAAATGTGGGAACATTTTTATAAAAACGAACTTAAATCGGCGCCATTTAATGAATCCTTCGAAAGAGATAGCGTAAGTATATATTACTCGTATGCTGTAGCTGTTTTTTTTTTTTTTTTTTTTTTTTTCGGACGTTTGTTATTGGAATCGAAATCGTAATTGTATCGGAATCGGAAATTTAGAAGAAAAGTGGCACTTGTATAGGAATCTTAGAAAAATATTGAAATCGTCTCATCATTAATGTATATATTGGGTCTTTGCGCCCCAAAAACCAGTGAAACAAATCAGTCCATAATCATACTGAGTATATACGATATGGAGCGGAAACAACGTCGTTGAGCTTGTTATTTCAATCAATTTGGACGGTATTATCTATATATTAATACGATAGTGTGGGTGTTATTTTCTGTGACACGATTATATCCGGGTCGTTTAATTGTTATGTATTTCCATTTCTTGTCATAAATAGTTTTACTAAAAATTCTTCAGAGGTTTTGGTTTCAGTTTGGATTATAACTGATAGCACACCAGTAATCTATTTTTTTTTATATATATAAATAATTTTATCAAGATTTCTGCATAAGTTTTGGTTTCAGTTTCGATTATGGCTGAAGTAACTCAAGTTATATATATATATATATATATATCTTTTTTATAAGTTAATAAAGTTTGAGTTTATTTTGGTCTGGATTTAAGTTAATGCAACCAAGTCATATGGGTATATATATATATATATATATATATATATATATATATATATATATATATATATATAACTACTTCATTTACTCACATAAATTTAATATACGAAAGTATAGATTTATGCGTAAACTTTAAGTATTTACTTCAAAAGTGCTCAATACGTAGGTAGAGCTAGTTAGTAATTTATAAAATATATATGTCGATTAAGCTACACTGAATATTCTGCGTTTCATCCACTATAGGATTCGTCAGGCTTATGCGCGAATTCTGTGGTTGCTTCTTGTTTTTATATATGTTGAGGATTTCTAGTTAGCCAATCAGCTTTCTAGTATCCACCGCGCCCCTTCCTATCAGCCAATGGGCATGCATTTTATCGAACAAAGGATCTGTTTTAGAACTAGGTTAGTGGTTTAAGGTAGATCTTTTCCTTCCTTTTATATATAAACCCGATACTATGACCACAAAAGTATATTCAAAAATAAAAAACACCGTATAAAAACAACACTAGCGAATAAATACTGGGAACTTAAAGAAAGCGGACATTCGCCGGTAGTCGAATGGAAAATAATGAGACAAGCTACCACGTGCAGACATTTAGACGACCCATGTAAATTATGCCTCCATGAAAAATTTGCTATCCTGTACTTTAAAGAACCTCAAAATCTATTAAACTGTAGACGAGAAATAGCAAACAACTGTGTTCACAAAATAAAACTTACTCTAGGATAGCGATACAAAATAGCTTTAAAACTAACAATAACAATAGAAAACAAACAAATAAATAAATTAAATAAACATGAATATACATAAACGATCACACATATATGTATATATATATATATGTATATATATGTGCATGTATGTGTGTACACATAGGTATATTTATATATATATATAAAAAAAGGAAGGAAAAGATCTACCTTAAACCACTAACCTAGTTCTAAAACAGATCCTTTGTTCGATAAAATGCATGCCCATTGGCTGATAGGAAGGGGCGCGGTGGATGCTAGAAAGCTGATTGGCTAACTAGAAATCCTCAACATATATAAAAACAAGAAGCAACCACAGAATTCGCGCATAAGCCTGACGAATCCTATAGTGGATGAAACGCAGAATATTCAGTGTAGCTTAATCGACATATATATTTTATAAATTACTATATATATATATATATATATATATATATATATATATATATATATATATATATATATATATATATATATAATTTTTTTAAAATCCCAACTTTATAATATATAAAAATCGATAGAACGTTAACTCTTTAATAACATATACGAAATTTGCAAGAATTAAAATATCATATTTGCCCAGGCGTTCGTGCTAGCTTAGATAAATACTTTTGAAGTTTTAACAAAAGAGCTACAATAATATCAGAGCATCTCCATTTACACTGAACATCTACAGAATGCCAACATCAATATATTATATACGAACGAGTACCCTGTGGAACTTCCACAGGTCCCGCTATTTTTCATTATTATATTAATAAAATAGAAACGATTTCCCCTACTACATTCGAGATTATAGGATAATAAGTTTTGGTTTCAGTTTCGATTATGGCTTCTTATGCACAAGTTTTACGCTTATCGATTACAGTTACTACTAAAGCGTGTTCCTAGTCACCAATACATACATTTTGTCCCCGTTTAATAGCCGTTTCTTTTTCCTAGTGGATATACTCACTCAAATACGTATCATTAAAACGAACGATCTTTTGTGCTCCAGAATTTATTTTTCTACATTATCACCATCATTCTCAATGCACTTTTACCAGAAATTCAATGATGCGTCTCTGCTCTTGACGCACGTCCATGACAGGTGTTGCTTCTTTAGAGTCTCACACCGTCAAAATCTGCAACAGAGAGATGAAAAATTCAGGTCATGAATGCATAAGTTACATAATAATGCAATTAGCAATCCCGTCTGATACATTCGAGCGGAATAAAAAAAGGAGGCATTACTTCTGCAATGCCCGTTGTATGTATTGAGACTAGTTTGTTGTTTTTGTAATTTTTAATCAATATTTCGTACGCGCTTCTATCTCAACGGAGTTTATACACTGATTACATCAACATTATTTATATAACTCGACAATCTAAACGATTAAGCAAGTGGCGAAGTGAAATTATAATCCCACAGATAACCAACACACGATGATGATATTTAAACAGTCACATTTTTCCTAATAATAATAATAATAATAATAATAATAATAATAATAATAATAATAATAATAATAATAAAACAATAACAGTATGTGAACATTCTTCCACCCTATTTTTGTTCCTTTTTCACCACAACAAAATAAAAAACGAACGTCCAATTTCTAGAACATGCAGGAGGAGGGGGGATTTCATTTCCAGTTCTTTTTTTCTTTTTTTATTGTTTTACTCCATTTATTCTCGAAGAAAAAAACGCAGGCGAGTTGGAAATACTGATAAAAAATAGAAAAAACAACTTCATTTTTAGGCTTTAAATGCCATCATTCTCAAAATACACGTCTAAAAGTATGCGTAGAATGCCAGTATATATAAATATATATATATATATATATATATATATATATTTATATTTAGTAACGTGATTGATAATTTAAATTAGCTCTAGAATATTTACCTATCGAGCTTATTATATATCTAAATTACAACGAGCACTTTTTCTTTCCTGTATTTTAATTAAACTAGTAATTTTACTATTACGTTAAAATACACTCTGCTCTTTAGACTATTGTTCTAATCTCCTTTAAATTATATATATATATATATATATATATATATATATACATATATATAATACGTATTAGATACGTTTGAAGCCAAAACAAGGAATAATTACAAAATAAACAGATATTTATTTTATTTGAAGTTCATATTGAAATTTATAAATATATTTCGAAGATACACTTCATCATCAGTATGTCTTTCTTTCTTTTTTTTTTGCCATGTTGTTGTTGGAGCATAGAATCAGTAGAAGTCCGTTTGTTGTTTTTATGGTATTCTTTTCAAATGTCGGAACGGTGTGTTGGTCACGCGGAATTCACGTTAGGGTTTGTGCTCCTTGATAGAAGCGCTGGTTGTGT
>NC_136487.1:86191406-86208906 GCF_053919585.1 Euprymna scolopes | reverse complement strand
CGACTATATGCCCAGTATTTAAAAAATACGGGAGATTGTTTCTTTGTTACTCAGTACAGATTAATCAGTGTCCTGGGCGTCATAAGTAAGTTACTTAAGTCTGTGATAAATAGAGAAGTGTTCAACCATCTCAGCGACAAACAATATGGTTTCCGTTCTGAGAGATGAACACCCGATATACTAATGGTAATGTTAAACAGCATCCGTGAATTTATTGACGGGAAGACTCGTTTCTTGAGCAATAGCTTTTGAGATATCTAAGGCATTTGATAGTTTGGCATAACTATTTTATTCACAAGATCTCTAGCCACGAGATTGTTGGAAGTGTTTTCTCAATCATCAAATCCTCTCTCTCCAATAGTTTTTTTAAATTAGTCTTTGATGGACAGAAATCCGAAGCTCACCGTATTAATGCTGGTGTACCTCAGGGATCCATCTTGGGCCCAACTCGCTGCTTGATCTTCATCCAAGGTTTCTCAAATTACATTCTGAGATCTTTCGTCGACATATGTAGACGATACTAACCAGGATCTTTCTGATTCCCTCTCTTCTGACCTGGAACATGTTGTACAGTGAGCTAGATACTTTTAATGCATCCAAAACCGTACTTCTATATTTTCATTACCAACGCGTGAGTGTTAACTTGGTCCCAATTGAAATGAACGGCTCTCGTTTGCTTTGACAAACTTCTGGGATTGATCTTCACCTCTGATCTGAAATGGAAGACTTACAACAGATCCGTGGCCAAAATGAATGGGAAAATGGTGAGATTATTCTACCGTTCCAGAAAATATCTCACTCTCGATGCTATCCTCTACCTATACAAGAATCATATACGTCCCAGAATGGAGTACTTGACACATATGAGGAGGCGCACGTAAGAGTACCGTTTCCTGGCTACAATAACCGTCAACAATTTCCCTCATTCTCTATCTGTGCCTAAAATTAAACAAAAATTCCATGAGCAGAATTTCTTCCCTTTAATTTTCCATCTGTGGAACAAGATATCGTGCTGCTTCCCGGCTGACTATAACATGGTTGTTTTCAAGTCTGATGTAAATAAGTTCTTGTTGACCCGTCCTTTTAAATAACTATCCCCTACGATTACGGCTCATCATAGCGTTGTCTCACCAACTACCAAACAATTATTAAGCCTTATCCTAGGGTGGCCTCCTGGCCTTGATAAGTGGTGACCCTCAAGTAAAAACATGAAGGAGGTTTTGGCTTGTGAAACAAATTCAATTTGGATTTTAGATGGTAAAAATAAGAAGAGATGGAAGTTCGTAAGCATAAGTCGACTAAACGTGTTACTTCTACGTATGCGCGCACACACACATTTATACTTTTAAATCGGTTAATTTTTGAAATTGTCTTATCCGTCTGCTTTTAGCTCAGACGGTAACGAATAAAGCTGTAGCGCTAAATGTTTTGGTTTCGATTCTAGATGATGGGACCTAAGACATTATTTTAAAATTTTGAAATCACTATTATATATTGGGTACAATATAATGATTAATAGAGTTAATGATTAGTATATATATATATATATATATATATATATATATATACACACAAACATACACACACACATATATATACACACATATAGATACACACACATATTAGTGCAAAAGAAATATTGAAATGATTAAAAGACGTTGGATAATTTGCAAGTGCATTTGCTCACCATGTATTTACGCGAGAATTAAATAAATATATATTATTTTTCGATATTTGTCGTCCGAAGAGTCGAGCTTTCAAACGATACTTATCTCGTGAAAATCTCTCGCCTCTGTTAAAAGTTTTAGGCAGACATACAAACATACATACATACGTACATGCATTTAAACAGACAGATGAAATTTATATTTTAGACTAGCTTGGGTGCTCGGCGTTGCCCGGATGTTTTGAGGTGTGTGCCGAGCAAAAAAAAAATCAAAATGGTAATAGGCAGGTTAGTTCGGACCCATGACGCCTAGGCTTAAAAGAAAGTGGAGGCGTGTGTAAGGGTGTTGGTTGAACGAAAATCTGTCGCCTCTGTTGAAAGTTTTGAACATACATACATACATACATACATACATTTAAACAGACAGGTGAGACTTATAGACTAGCAATGGTGTTTGGAGGTGTGTGTTGAGCAAAAAAAAAAAAAAATGGGGGTGTTGTAGGCAGGCAGGCAGGTTCGAACCCGTGAAGCGATAGCGAAAAAGTAAGTGGTGTGTGTAAAGGTGTTGGTTGAGCAAAAAAAAAAAAAAAAAAAAAAAAAAGAAAAGAAAAAGAAAAGAAGGAAAATTACGAGCGCAAAAAATATATAAATAAATAAAAAAAAATAAATAAATGAGTAGTAGTAGGCAGGCAGGCAGGCAGGCTCGAACACATACCGGTAAGTGAGAAAAGAAAATGAAAACAAAACAAAAATAAACGTGACGTGTTAACTGTTGCGCCCATCGCTAAACTGGAAGTGACTTAGGTTTGAATTAAGGCTAGACAATCGAAAAGAGGCGATGACTTTTGAAAATATGGGCGAAATAAGCGACTCCTCCCTCTAAAATAGTACCCAGTTGAGGGTTAAGGAATTAATGATTTCGGCCAATGTTTCGATAATCGTCGCCCGGGGGGTCGAGCTTCAAAATCATCACGATCTCGTGAAAATCCGTTTCTGCGAGACATTCATACATTCATTTAAACAGACAGGTGAGATTTATATTATAGATTCCTTGCTTGAACACTTATGATTAAATAAAGTTGTAAATTATCCAGTTTTATGTTTATCCTCTTTTCAATATTTCTTGTAATACTGCTCTATCTATAATACTGAACATCTACTTATCACGATAGGATTTAATATAACATATTTATCTCATACGTAGGTTTCGTATGTAGATATTATAGAACAAATGATCTTTTGGTTATTATATTGTGCCAAATATATAGTAGTGATGTCAAAAGTTTTTTTTATAAATATGACTTGAGTACCATCGTCTAGAATCGAAATCTAAACATTTACTCTCTAGCAGTATTCGCTACAATCTGAGCTTACGACACATGCATATCAAACTTGACAAATAAGGCACTTAAACGTGTACATTTATATATGTGCATGCGTAGCAGCTATTTTTCCGACTAAAAGCTGAAATCGATTTTGTTCCACAAGTTCGAATACCCCATATTTCAAGTCTGTAAATCAAAGATTGACATGGTAGTTTAGTAGAGATCGTTCTTCAAGCAGAGAGTTCCACTTTTATAATATGTGTGTATGCGTGTGTGTGAGGTGTAAAATATCATATATATATATTACTTCGATGGTCCATCAATACCTTTGTTTCTGGGAATCACCAGGGATCCATCTATTTTGGTTAAGAAATACTAAGTTCACATGTCCTTCACCTGATTGTCTGAAAGTTTTTATTCAACCAGTTTTCAACAGAAAAGTATTTGTATTTATTTATTTGCGGACTGTTCCCCTCATCTTCATAGTTGGTATTGTTTCATCACGTTTCAGCCAATTCATCCGCTAGCCTTCTTCAGGAGATTTACCGTGACGGGATAGATGTGACAACAATAACTATAGAAGGCAGCAATTTCTATCTCGTCACTGTTAATCATCTGAAGAAGGCCATAGGACGAGTTGGCCAAAACGTGGGGAAACAACAATAACTATGAAGATGAGGGTAGCAGTTCGCAAATAAATAGATACATAAATTACTCAAAGAATTCAAAAAAAAAGAAGAAAATTCTTTATCCTAGCAGGTTGTATTTCTTGTGCGTCTGTAAAAGAGCAAAAAAAGATGATCGAATTAATATATAGTGTTATTTGAATAATAAAACTAGTAGAACCCGTGGAAATTCCGCGGTAGTTGAAAATTTTTAAAACACTTTATAAATAAAATGAAAAAATGAAATAAAACAAATAACGACGAATTTAAAACATTTTTTAATATTTTTTTTACCTTTTAAAGTTTACAAGAATATTTTTTTAAAATTACTTTTTAAATGAGAATTCAGCACAAAACACATTTTTTTCTGAATAAGTTTTTATATAAATTATAATGGAACAGATGTCAATTCACTTGCTAATTTCATTTTTATAATTAAAAAAAAATCTATAATTGAAAAAAAAATTACTGTCTCCTCTCAACATGAATTCTTTTAAATTATACAATAAAATTATATAATAAAATTATAAAATAAAATTATACAATAAAATTATAAAATAAAATTATGAAATAAAATTATAAAATAAAATTATACAATAAAATTATACAATAAAATTATATAATAAAATTATACAATAAAATTATACAATAAAATTATAAAATAAAATTATACAAAAAAATTATACAAAAAAATTATACAATAAAATTATACAATAAAATTATATAATAAAATTATATAATAAAATTATACAATAAAATTATACAATAATATAATAAAATAAAATTATACAATAAAATTATAAAATAAAATTATAAAATAAAATTATATAATAAAATTATAAAATAAAATTATACAATAAAATTATATAATAAAATTATAAAATAAAATTTTACAATAAAATTATAAAATAAAATTATACAATAAAATTATAAAATAAAATTATACAATAAAATTATACAATAAAATTATATAATAAAATTATACAATAAAATTATACAATAAAATTATACAATAAAATTATACAATAAAATTATAAAATAAAATTATAAAATAAAATTATACAATAAAATTATATAATAAAATTATACAATAAAATTATACAATAAAATTATACAATAATATAATAAAATAAATTATACAATAAAATTATAAAATAAAATTATACAATAAAATTATATAATAAATTATAAAATAAAATTATACAATAAAATTATATAATAAATTTATATAATAAAATTATAAAATAAAATTATACAATAAAATTATACAATAAAATTATAAAATAAAATTATACAATAAAATTATAAAATAAAATTATACAATAAAATTATAAAATAAAATTATAAAATAAAATTATACAATAAAATTATACAATAAAATTATATAATAAAATTATACAATAAAATTATAAAATAAAATTATACAATGAAATTAAACAATAAAATTATACAATAAAATTATACAATAAAATAGCCAATTTGAAACCGTAAATAGAAAGCCATGTATATTTTGTTTTGAGAATTTGGGGGGAGGCAATGGTTTAAATGATTTTTAAATAAATAAATAGCAACTGTAACGGGAGGTAATTCGTTCCTCATTAATTAATGTTTGCGATGATGGTTTTTTCCTGACACTGGACGTCGGACAAGTAAATTAATATTTAGATCTTATGGTCTTACATTCAGAATTGCACTTTCTTAACGTTTTTCTAATATAACAAAAATATTATATTACACACACAGATATATATATATATATATATATATATATATATATATATATATATATATATATATATATATATGTATATATAATTGCACACACACATATTAATGTATATATATATATATATATATATATATAATTGCACGCACACATATAAATGTTTGTATATATATATATATATATATATATATATATATATATATATATATATATATATATATATAAATTTATTTCAAACACTGGACGTCGGACAAGTAAATTAATATTTAGATCTTATGGTCTTACATTCAGAATTTCACTTTCTTAACGTTTTTCTAATATAACAAAAATATTATATTACACACACACACATATATATATATAATTGCACACACACATATAAATGTATATATATATATAATTGCACACACACATATAAATGTGTATATATATATATATATATATATATATATATATATAAATTTATTTCAAACAAACTACATATAACATTGGACTATATAATTCTAAAAAAAATACTTTATCGAGAGATAGTTTGAATAAAATTAGGTGCTTTCCCACTCTGGATTATCAGGAACATCTCCACGTCGCTTCTTCCTCTAATTCCATTGCGTTGAATTGAGAACACGATTTAAAAGAGATGTTCAAAGAAGTATGATAAAAAATAGTCCTTTTTAATCATTCAAGTTTTAAGGTTGTCTGATAAGAAAAGGATTTCCGCTATTTTCCTCCGTTTATAAACTGTTGAAATAAGGCGCTTCTGACCGCCCTTTGTCGCTGTTGCTCTTCCTTCTTATCGTCTAAGCGCAAGCAGCGCCCAATTGTCTTTCGAGTAGGACGTGGCGCCCTTTTTTAGGCGACAGGCTGATAATCTTCGGTGCGAAAGCCTCTGAGCAAATAGAAGAGTCGTCTCTCTCTTTATGTCGCGATGAAGACACTAATATTAGTTAATCTGATCAACTTGCCATGGAACCGGAAACATGATGCGTTGATTACCTGCTTTTAGTATTGAACGGGCTTTTTTCCTTTTTTTTTTGTTGTTGTTGATAATGATGATGATGATGATGATGAAGAAGAAGAAGAAGAATCTATACTGAATAACCAAATGATTAATATTTTAGAGTTTGGGAACATTTTTATTTTCGATTTCTAAAAACTTCCATAGGGGAAGACAATTCAATTTTTACAATAATGATTGTTCAAAACAATTAATAAATTTTAATGTATTTTTCTCTTTATTACGTAAGTTTGAATTTTGTAAATAAAAGTTCAATTCATACAATATGATCTAATAACAACCTTCATTTATTTCAGAATGTTATTTCCTTTGACAGTTCATTAAAAAAATAAAACAGTTCATTAAAAAAATAAAACAGTTTATTAAAAAATACGTCTGAAAAAAAAGTGATTTATTTTCATGTAATGATAACGTTTATTATTTGCAGAATAATAAAAAAATGTCTGTTGTAATTTATTTCGAAATTCTAATTATTTTATGAAATAATGTTTTTATCTTTATTTAATAAATGTTCAGATAATTAATTAATTAGTGTTAATTTGTCAATTTAGTGTGTTTATTTTACTTTTATCAATAAGCCCTGTGAAACTTTCAAATTTTAAAGAAGTTCTTGAATTATCTCCTGTTCCGAGCAGCAGTCTTCAAAAATGAAAACAAAAAAAAAATTGTCTTAAAAAATAAATACACAATTATCCATATGTTTTCTTGTTCTTTTAATGATAACAAAAATCAATCTGTTTGAGTATTTTTAAAAAAATCTACTCTAATAGATCTTGAATTGCTAATCGTTGGAATTCGCTCTATTCTCCATGTTTCCTTGTTTGTACAAATATCCTCTTGTAAATCATTTTTTTTGTCAAACATACGAAACCACGGAGTAAAAAACTACCAACTCCAAGAATATGAAACCATGGACGTAGCCAGTAACCTTTCTCCTTTCTTTTCCAAGATGGCGACCAACATGCCTGGCGAAGGTCGGAGGCTAAACCGATCAAAACGTTGCCTAAATAACATTCAAGATGAGAATAATAGTCCGATCAAAACAAGTAATATAAAAAGAGAATTACTTAAATTAATTGGTTAAATATGCTATGTATCTAGTGTTTTAACTTGATAAATACAATTTTGAAAATGTAAAACGATTTGCTTGGTCGTTTCTTCAAATATTGTTGCAAATTCATATTATTCGGATTCATCGGAGTACTGTTCTTATCTTGAGTGTGATTTTCACAACGTTTCGGTCGATGTAACCTCCGACTCTCTTCAGATGTATCTGGTTGAGCTCGGGAATGTTTCCGTTGATCTTGGGAATTTGGACGGAATTTAGAGCGGACCCCTTTATTTACTTCACGGGGGTAGCGTGCTCTTGTTCCGTCAGCTATGACTGGGTAGAGGTCCTAAGTAAATCGCAATTTTAGTTTTTCGGTCGCCCACACTGAAGATTGAACCTTCAACCTTCAAGAGAATATCACTTTTTACAATTGAAGTATTAGCTATCAATTTTTTTTACAATTGAAATATTGGCTCCTAAAATTCGTATTAGAATTGTCCGCGAGGACCCGTAGCGCAGTGGTTAAAGTAATTGGAAAAATCAATTGTAAGATGTGATATTCTCCTGAAGGTTGAAGGTTCAATCTTCAGTGTGGGCGACCAAAAAATACAATTGCGAATTACTTATGACCTCTATCCGGTCATGGCCAACGTAACAAGAGCACGCTATCCCCGTGAAGTAAATAAAGGGTTCCGCCTGAAATTCCGTCCAAATTCCCGAGTTCGACAGAAACATTCCCGAGTTCGACAAGATACACCTGAAGAAGGTTGGAGGTTACATCGACCGAAGTGTAGTGAAAATCACACTCAAGATGAGAACAATAGTTCGATGAACCCAAATAATATGAATAACCAATCCTCATCTCAAAACTTCATAAAAGTAAAGTGTGTTGCAAATATCTATTTTAAATAATTTATTATGAAAGTATAAGTTTATTTTAAGAATAATCTATAAATTGAAAAGGAAAGCAAATTAAGATTTACTCGATTTGAATTGAAATGCGCATGTGCAAGCATCATTTCCATTTTAGAATTCAAAATCCACTTCGAAACCTGGTGGGAGATTATCTTCCCTCTTCTCTACAACCAACTTTTCATAGAAGAGATGTTGCTAGTATTTCTCTACTCTATTATTATTTCCATAAAAAGGTACTCCGCTAAGCTCCACTCTTTAGTTCTTCCATGTAAGACATTCACAGCAACAGCTCGTCTTCTATTATCACAGCAAAAAAAAACTTCTTTTTCTTCCTGCAAATGTCAAACATCAACTAGACTTTCCATGAAACATTTTTTTATAATAACTTAGAATATGTGGAATATGTTGCAATAAGATTTGCTCTCTGGGGGTTACAACATGCTCGTCTATAAATATAATATTAATAAACACTTTTTTATAAACCCTACAAGTAATCATCATATTTTATTATTTTCACTCGACTCGTAATATTCATCATTATTTAACTAGCAATATACTCATCGCGATAGCCTTATCCTTGAGTGACTTTTAAACTTGATAAGTGGTGACTCCTTAGTAAACAGAATTCTAAGTTATTTTATTTACTTCATCTCTGGGAGGTTAGCCACCAGGTAAGGTGTAAGTTTGATGAAAGTGTTTATGTGGAACGAACTGGGTTCGAACTTAGTACACTCAGGTTTTCAATCCGTGTAATAGGCCCAACAAACACTGAAGAGCTAGAGTCGCCATTTTATCTGTGCATTTAATGATTCATTCATTGTTTGGCAAGTCAAAAAAAGCGTTTGCTTTTACGTATGTTGGCCATCCTCAAATATTGTCAACAAGTTACTAAGATATGTATTCGTCTTAACAAAAGATTTGCTAATCTTGCAGAGAGGATGTTAGCTTAGCAGTAAAAGGCGCTACTTGAGATCTGTCAAGGCCGACTATCACCCACTAACGTTAAAGGGCATTCTTTATCTTAGATAAAGCCTGTCCGCATGTACTGTTTAATGACCTTTCATGACTACACGTTTTAAAAGCGGTAAAGAAGAAATACTTTTACTTGTATTTAATGGTGGAATTGAATTTACCTGTTTTCGATTGGTTTTACTATTTATCAGCATGGCACAGCACGACAAATGACTTCTACTGATTCTCTATTCGTCTAATATTTAGACAAGTCGCGCGAGCAACGTGGGATTCTTATGTGAATAACAATAAGAAGAAACCAAATTTAATTTAGACTGACTGTCATGGCGTTTGTTTTAATAAGGGCCAAACATAAAAAGGAAAAATGCTCTCTTAAATAAAAAAAAATGTGTTTACTTTTTAAAATGTTAAATGTTTCGTTTTAGTATTTGTTTGTTTTTAAAGAGTAAACGTTTACCAAACATTTTTAAGTTTACTTTTTATATTTGATTCGTATTGAAAAAAATATTCCGTCTAAAACCAAAATAGTTCGTCTATTTTATACGAAAATTTTGAATTGAAAAACAAAACAGTATGCCCGCCATTCTTAAAGCCAGTTGTTTTTTGTTGTTTTTGATATAAGAATCCCAGGTTGCTCGAATGACGTGATAAATACCGCACGTATAAAAAATCAGAAGAAACCATTTGGCGTGCCTTTGTTGTGACTTAATTTGTCTTGCATAAATAGTAAAACACTGTTCCTTATAGTCGAAATAAGACCCGTCTGGGAAACGTTTAGATGTCACTGTTGCTATCGTCCGGATAAGGGCTAGATATTGTCGTGTGTTGCGAAGAAAAGAAGGTATTAATAATACTAGAATAAAAAAATAATACGTTGACAAAAAAAAACAAAAAATATTATTGCAGAAAATAGGAAAATATCAGATATGAAGAGTTGTTACAAGAATGTCAAGATAAAGGATGGGATGCCAAAATCCATCCTTTGGTCAATGAGGCAAAATCAATTTCGATTTTGCTTTTACTGTAAGAAGTCAGAATGGAGAAAATTGATTAAAAATATCTAGGAAAAAGGCAAGAATGCATTTTATATGATATGGCTGGATAGAAATGATACGAAGTGGAAGGACAAGTAGAGTTCCGATAGTGAAAGAAGAAAAGATGAAGATACTGGTGGCGTCATATTCAGTATAATACTATGATATCAATTAGAATGACATCACAATGAAATGTCATTAGAAATCAGTTGATGATATTAACTCTATGTAAGAAAGGTGTATTTGTTTTGATAGCGTTTATTGGCAGATGACATAGGTGCTATATAATCATCCCTTAACCCGAAGGTTGTGGAGGAGTAGGGTTAGGGTAGTTGATACGTTTGTGAAATAAGATAGTTAAAAAAAAACGTACGAAAAAGAACTTTCGTTGTTTCCTTTTATACAGAATATAGACATGTAGAAGATACTGCCAAGTCTGTTGCAAAAAAGATAGTCACCCTCTGCTGGGTTAGAAAACTCATACTTGCCATTATCTTCTATCTCTATACAAAATTATCATTCATCCATGCATGGAATATGGTTGTTACATTTGGGCTGGTGCACAAACCACTAATCACTCCCTATTAGATACAACCCTAAACCCCCCCAAGAGTGCTTAACCTAATAGGTTCTATACTGTCAACCAAGGCCTAGCCCTTATTCCATCGCCGCAATATTATGCTCCTGTGCGTCTCTTACAAGTACTTCAATCAAATATGCTTCAATGAACTGGCTGCATTTGTACCCATTTCACATTGATAAAATCCCAAGAAACATAGTAAGTAGCAAAATCACACCCTTTCCATTTAATTGATCCCCAAATGCTGGAAGGTTTTCTGTTTTAATAGCTTCTTTCCTTTTGGCTTTCAAAATACTTCCATATTCCCTGCTTTTATACTCGATATCAAAGGCAGGAATTTAAATGTATGTCAACAAACATCTTGCTGCACAACTCCCAGCTTAGGATACTGCTATACATCTGGCACATAATTCACAATAGTTCTTTATGTGTCAATGACAATGTGACTTGTTGTGGGTGAATTTAAGTGAATGTTTTGTATGCGATTCGTTTGTAGTTTTTGTTGTATGCGAATATTTAGTGAATAGGTAGTCTGTAGCCGTTAGTTTTCGTCTAACACATAACAGGTACCAGCATCTCAAGTCAGAATGGACTGAGAGGTAACTTCGCACTTTCTACTACTGGCATATTAATTATAGCTTCATCATTGATTAAAGTTACGTGTTATATCAAGAGAAAGGGACTATCTAGTGTATATAGTCGAGACAGGAGATAGATAAAAAAGCGTAGATATTTTGAGAAAGATAAATTTTATGATGATGAAGTGGTTTATAAGTGAACATATATATATATATATATATATATATATATATATATATATCAAATAGTACTGCATATATATCAAATAGTACTGCATATATTAAATAATTTTTATTATATATACATACATTAAATATGTATATATTAAATAATTTTTATTATATATACATACATACGATGTTATATCATATATATATATATATATATATATATATATATATATATATATATATATATATATATATATATATATATATAAGAAGTACGAAAAAGTACGAGGGGTGTAATTTAATTCCTTCACAATATTTATGGTAAAGATAATCTTATCTCTACCTACTAACAGGAATAATAATGTTAAGGAATTAAAAAATACTTATTTGTAAGTGAAAAATTTAATAACTTTGACGAAGGTCTGATGGCCTGAACGGTAGGGGCGCCGATTCATACCCTATGTAACATAGTTTCTACTGTAGCTATAGATACTTTAATAAATCGCAGTACGGCGAAACGCGCGTGCGTCCGTAGACATTTATCTATACATTAATAGGATAACGTGCGTGTTGTTTATTTTGAGTGTCACGCTTACTCCCGAGAGCCTGTCGTTAATTTTTTTATGGACTGCCATTTCTTGTAATAAATAATTTTACTAAGAATTCTTCATAAGTTTTGGTTTCAGTTTCGATTATAGCTGAAGGAACACAAGTTATATATATATATATATATATATATATATATATATATATATATATATATATGTGTGTGTGTGCACATATTTTTTGATAAGTTTTGGTTTCGGTTTCAATTCAAGCTAATGCATCAAAGCCATATATATATATATATATATATATATATATATATATATATATATATATATATATATATATATATATATAAATGCTTATAGGTACAGAATTTAAATACAGTTTTAAATATAATGGGCGAAAGTCTCTCGAGAGCTCTTTCAGCTATCACCTCATCAGGAGAAAATCGATAGCGTAAAAATAATAATATTATGTCGAAAGTAAAGAGTTCTGATGCGGAACTATTGAATGTGCCAAAAATTGCGGGGACACTAAAATAAAGTTTATTAACGTTTAAAAAACGATTAAAATATCGGCACAACGAGGGGGAAAGAAAAAAAATGGGAGAAAAGATTCAGTTCCCCAAAGAGAAACAATACGTTAGATGTTTCTTTCTGCCGGCAAAAAGAAGGTTATGCACCGCAATAGAGACAGACTCCAAAATCTTTAAATGGTTTCTGGAGTCCGCTCTATGTAGCACCTCGAACCATTCAATTTTATATCTATCGGCACAGCACGGGTTGTCAACCAAATGCTGGCCAATAGCAGAGTCCAAGGCTGCAGAAGATACGAGTCAAAAGATGCAAGGATGTTCGCCCAACATAACCAGCATCGCATTGGCATTTGAATTGATATACAATATTTCTATTTTGGATGTATGGCAAACTATCCTTGCGAAAAGAAGGAAATGCAGGTCTCGTAGTATATACCAAACGCAAGGACACAGAATAAAAGCAGTCATAAATACTTCTGCGACTCTGTTTGGAAAGTCTGTTACTCGTTTCCCAATCCACGGTAATTTTAAATAAACCGGGCATTTCAAAGGTCCAAACTTTTTAGGGGATTTAAAATTCGCAACCCTTTTTAAAATACAGTCATCAATAAGGTCAACAGGATAACCATTATTGATGAATATTTCCCTGATCTTATCGAGTTCGGCGTCCAATCTGTTAGGTGAACAAATCATCAGGGCTCTATGTACCAAAGTATTAATTAAGCCGACCTTACGTGATTTTGGTACAAAAGACAACCAGTTCACATATAGGCCAGTAAATGTCGGCTTCCTATAAATTGTGGTGAGAAAGCCCCCCCCCCTTGAACGTTCGACAAGAACATTCAAGAAGGGAAGCGAATTGTCCTTCTCACTTTCCATAGTGAACTTTAGAGCTCCATGCAAAGAATTCAACCTATCAAAAAATATCGGCGCTTCACTTTGCGATGAAAAAACAGCAAAAATGTCGTCAACATATCTGAAATATGCAGTGGTTTTTGTTATAGAGTTAAACAGAACGGATTCATTGTACCCGATTAAAATATCCGCTAAAGTTGGGGCCAACGGACTCCCCATTGAAACCCCATCAACCTGACAGTACATAATATCACAAAATCTAAACTCCACAGATGTTGTGCACATTAAAATGAGTTCAATAAGAATCTCTTTAGAAAAACGTGGAGCAGTCAGGCGACTATCGTAAAGCACGTCGGTACATATACGTATAGTCTCATCCAACAGTATGTTGGTAAAGAGACTAGAGACATCAAATCAGCACATAAAAGATGTCTCTGCATTAGAATCCAACCCACGTACATAATCAATAAACTGAAAAGAATCAGGGATACAGTGCGTGGTATATAACTCGCGCACAAGTTATAGAATTTTCACAAGCCACTGAGCCAAAGAATGTTGTGCCGAACCAACCATTAATAAAATAGGTCTCAGTGGAACACCTTGCTTGTGGATTTTGGGGAGACCATACATTCTAGGACGTTGTGAACCAGAGGGTATAATCCTGTCATAGTTGCAAAAAACTTTCTTTCTTTTTTTTTTTTTTAAATAATGCAAGTAATAATGCATTTTTGCCTCGTTCTTGCAAGTATTATCCGTCAGTTCGACAGGACCGAGTTTACGGAATTTCGAAACATCATTGAGAATAACTGCCATTTTCTCAACGTAGTCCGATTCGTCCAAAATCACCACTCCTGCACCTTTGTTTGGTTTGCACATATAAATATTGACATTGGATTTTAACGCTTTCATAGTATTAAATTGCGTTATGTTCCAGACAAAGTCGCTATAATCAACAGGTGTGTTACTGTATCGGTGAGCTAAGGCAACTAAACTAGATTTCACCCGAGAAATTCTTTCCGGGGAAATAGGAACATTATGTCTCAGTTGGGAGACCAAAACTTCAAAGGCAGAAAGTGTTCGCTCTTTATTTATACTGGTTGGGGAAATACAAAAATCCAATCCCTTAGACAGAACTCTATTTTCAATTTCTGTAAGTTCAGTTTTCGAAAGATTGAAAATATGTTTGCTTCCTTTAATGGGTTCACACCCATATCTTCTACGAACCAGAAGAGCAAGATGTTTATTATTGTCTTTGGAAGCACGTTGCTTAGCAAATTGATCACCGATATATATATATGTAAACACATATATACATATATATAATATATATAAACACACACACACACACACACATATATATGCATATATATATATATATATATATATATATATATATATATATATATATATATATATATATATAGACCATATATTTATTATTCGTCATAATAAATGAAAATAATAAGAAATGAAGAGGTTAACTAACCGGTTTTGTAACTCATGTAAAAGAACTAGTTATGATGAATAAAAGATGAATTACAGGCAAACAAGAAGAGGAAAACTGAAATAGAAACTACATTAAATCTAAGCAATATTTTCCTCTTAACTTTATCTCAGTTTTACTCTGTTAAACGAAATACAAAACCGGTTATCTAGCCACTTTTATTTCTTATTTTTCTAATTTAATATGATTGGTAATAAAAATCGTGGTCTGTTTGTTACTATCGTTAACTTGGTTCCACAACAAAGACAGACAGACAGACAGAGTATATTAATCCAAAAGGATAAGGCAGTTTCTGTAAAAAAAAAAAGAAATCTCGTGTGAAAGCTCAATGCGAAACAGAGCACGCATAAGAGTTAAAAGACACAACACTGACTTAGCCCAATCTCATTTTTTTACTTATTTTCCCTTGTTATAATAAGTACAAATAACGGTTGTAAGTTTCGCATTTTATAAATCAGATGCTAACATGATTAGCTCGCCTCGTTTGAAAAAGCCTGTATTGGGTCGAAAGAAGGGGTGACGTATAGGCATGAAGGGAGATAAAGAAAAAGAGAAAAAAAGAGCCGAGTTGAAAATCCCATCAGAGCATCAGCCGGGTGTCACCTTACCCCCTGTCACACTCTCTGGTGATCTCAACATTCTAACGACTTTCAGATTGATTCTGATTTCAACGCACCCGCCTTACACGCGTACATATAGATATGTATTTTCAAAAGATGGGCCTAATCTGACCCCAACTTCTAACAACTGACCAAACGAGGTCAGATTTGGAATGGATAGACCCCTCTTAAGATAACATTTTTTTTCCTTGTTCGGGATTCCTCCATCTCTCCCTCACCTGCATATAGGTCTGATGCATCTGATGCCTCTGTTCAGTCTCAAAAGAAAGGATAAGTAGGGGTAGATGCGGAAAGGGTTGCGCAAACTTCAACCACACTTCTCCTGAATCGGCACTGCTTGAGTTTAGTGGCAAGGAGAAGTCCAGGGCGACTGGAAACATTGCCGAGATAAGCGGAGAGCACATACAGCACCTGGAAGTCACAAATGGTAACCATCTGGTACTGGCCAGGCTCATCGTCGCTTAACTTCGGTGATCTGACGGGAACGTGATTATGCCGCATATATGTATAGATACATGTACACACATTCATACATATACACAAACAGAAGAGATAGTCTATAATCCTTACTAACAATAAAAAAATAGGAGCAAATGCCTTGGGGGATGGTCTCAAGGCTACAGAACACATACAACACTATTTCTCTTCATTTCAAAGAAAGCGATACTAATGACCTCATGAGCTCTCCACCCCCAACCTCACACCATAATTTGGTGTAAATTTCGGAAAATCTGGACGAATACTATAATCCATTGACGCTTTTGAAAATTATTCCATAATAACCACTTTAAAAATAGGAGAAGATAATCCCTGAGAGAATAAATGAAGAGTATGCTGGTAATCCACGGAAGATGGTCTCATGAAACAGAACAGATACTACATTATTACTACTACAAAAAAGAAAAAAAGAGTAGATAATGCGTGGTAGGATGATCTCCTGAAAGCAAAACGGACACTACAGTTCCCTCACCTCCACAAAAATAAAATTATGTTAATTCCTAGGAGGATAATCTCATAACCATAGAACAGATACTACATTATCATTACAACAAAAAAAAAATGAAAAAAAATAATGCCTGTGGGTCTGATCTCAATATAATAAAACAGACACTATTCCCCACCCCTAAAAAATAATGGATGATCTCGTGACCACAGAACGGATACTACATTATCACTACATCAAAAAAGAAGGAACATAGTTTCATGATAACAACACGAACACCACGTTAGTCCTCCCCCTCCCCCTCCTCCAAAACTGCTATTAATATCTGGATTTGTGGACACAGGACAGATACTACATTTTCACTACGTCCAAAGAAAAAAGGAGATAATGCTGCGGAGGATGGTTTCATAACCACAAAACAGCAAATACATTACCACCTCCACCCCAAAAGGAGCTGCTGGTAATCCTTGGGTTTATAGTCTTATCACCACAGGATAGATACTCCATTATCACTACTCCCCCCCCCCCAAAAAAACGAGGACATAATGACCACAAAACCATCACTACATTGCCCCCCCCCCCACCAAAAAAAAGAAACTGCTTCTAATCGCTAGCTGTATGATCCCATGACTACAGGATAGATACTACATTATTTGTACTACCTGAAAATGGGTGGTGCGGTTATGAATTAAGCAACCGTTGATTCACTATAGACTTATAAAACAGTGCCGGTTTAGAAGGGGGATGCGGTAATGAATGTAGCAAACTTGCTTCACTATAGGTTCATCAAGCAGTG
>NC_136487.1:86101406-86183906 GCF_053919585.1 Euprymna scolopes | reverse complement strand
ACTCTAAAAGAACTTCTCTTTCACTGATCGATGACAGAAAAGAATAGCTATAGCATCAGAACAGATACTACCAACCAAATCGTCAAGGAAAGTATTTATTTTTTTTATTTAGGAGTAGCCTTGTGGCCGGTGTAATCCGGGTGTTTGGACGTGTGTGTTGAAAAAAATAGTAGTAGGCAGGCAGGCTCGAACCCGTACCGCGAAGGAGGAAAAGAACGTGAAAAAAAACGTGATGTCTTTACTGTTGCGCCCATCGCCAAACCGGAAGTAACGTTGGTTTAAATTAAGGCTAGAAAATCGAAAAGAGGGAATGACTTTCGAAAATATCGGCGAAAAAAATCGACCCCTCCCTGTAGAAAAATGCCCAATTGGGGAGGGGAATTAATTGAGCCAATTTTTAGATATTTGTTGTCCGAAGGGTCGAGCCTTAAAATGATACCGATCTCGTGAAAATCCGTTGCCTCCGTCGAAATTCATAGGCATACATACATACATACATACATACATACATGTGAAATTTATATTATAGATTTATCTTTGCTTGTGAATGTGTGATTGTCTTTTTTTGTCATTTTTCTTATCAGTTTGTTTAAGCTAATGATGGAGCATCCTACCGGATGCCAAACATTCGCCTGTTTACTCAGATATTCCAACCGAAAGATCTTTTCAAGATTCTTACCGTCCCTTTAAGTGCAATTGTTTGAATCTCTCTCTTGCACTTGGTATATTTACCAGGTAGTTTTAGAAATTATTGTACTTGACTCCAGTTGCTTCTATAACTGGAACGGCAGAGGTCTTAAGATTCCAGTTTTTCGTTTTAATTTTCTTATCTTTTTGTTTTTCTTGGAGATGGGGCATTCTATCGGATGCTAAACGTTCTCCCTTTAGTTTAGTTACTCGAACCGAGGGTTTTTTTAAAAAATTCTAACCGTCCCTTTTAGTGCAATTGTTTGTATTTCACCTGCACTTGGTTCACTGGGTATATTCGCCAGATAGATTTTCCATGAGCCCCGTTGTTCCTATAATGACTGGTATGATGGATATCTTTTTAAGATTCCAGTTTCTTTTTATGTCGTACATAAGTCCTTGGTATTTTGTTATTTTTCCCTCTCGGCTTTGTTAAGGCCAGCATCATTAGGGAGGTTTACTTCAGCTAGGGTTGCCACTTTCTCCCTACATATTTAAATCAGCTTGGTAGAGTTCAAATCCTATCGGATTCAATGTATTCCACAATACATTAAAATCATAAAGCAATGGATAACACTTCCGCCTACTTAGGGGTAAAATAGCAATTTGTGTTCAGTAAAAAAAAATATGGTGATCTAAATGCTACATGGACTCTTCCTAAGGCTATGAATAATGAAAATGGTGGGAAAAGACGGAATCGCCAAGACCAAGTCAGAAACTGTTTGTGGCAAAACATTGCTTCTGTACTTTCTGTAAATACAGACTGCTGTTAAATCTATAACTTTGTTATTTTATTTCTTTTCGACTTTTTATAGCCACAACATAAACGTTTACGCTAGGAATTGTGCTTCACCATTAAATAACATGGCCCCAAATCGTTCTCTTAAAACAAATTCATTTTTTGTCGTTTCTTTTTTCTTTCATTCATTCTATTTCTTTCTTTTTTCATTGCTTTCTTTTTTTATACTTTCTTTTATTCTTTCTTTCTTTCCTTATTTATTCCTTTTTATTCATTTATTCTTTCTTTCATTTATTCTTCATTCTTCCTTTAATTCTTTCCCCTATTTTTTTCTTTCTTTCATTCTTCATTTCATCCTTTCTTTCTTAGGCTTAACTCAGTTTGTCGCCATTTCATTCTTTCTTAGGCAGGATTTTTTTTTTAGTTTCCTTCGTTATTACTTCTGCCAAAAGGGGGCGTAATATTTTCACTTCCGTCGTACTATTTTCTTTTTTATTGGTTGCTTGCTTTGTGAGAAAGATTACACAAAACTACTTTCTAAAAAACTTGGTAGAAAAATGCACCTTTAACAAAAATACACTCGATTAAATTCTAGTGCAGATTCCAACATGGATCTAGGAATTATTTTTGTCAATTATTAATACTACTGTGTTTTGCAGATATGACCTTCTAAATCTGAGAGTAAAATATCGGCCGTCTTCCTTTAAATGTTTTTTTTTTAAATATTGATCAGGATTAAATCTTAAAATCGATGAAATTGATTGATTATTTAAATAATAATTTTAACAACACGAGCCAATAGTTAACGAAACAGATTTAATTATGTAGTTTGTAGTTAACAAGCTCCCAACTATTAAAGCACGAATGGTGGATCGTCTTTACTTTATAAGCTGGATTTGCCTGCTCGTTTTCTCTACACAAAGTTCGCTACTCGAAACACATTAAACAAATTTTTTAATTATTAAACATTTATTAATTCTGTGTGTGTGTGTGTGTGTGTGTGTGCGTGCGCACGCGCGCTCTATTTTTACTTAAACGTTTTCTTTTATTATATAAAAATAAAAAAATATATAACATATCATTAAAAGAAGGGGAACACCCGTCTAGCAAAAAACACTATCACTAATTCCTCCGACTCTTTATCTGTGCCTAAACCTAAACGTATGTTCCATGAACAAAGCTTCTTTCTTAGAACTGCACGCCTGTGGAATTATCTTCCGTTTTCCTGCTTTCCAATATGGTTGTCTTCAAGTCTAATGTAAACAAATTTTTGATGAACCGTTCCATATAAGTTAACAAATTTACCGAAATTCCATTATTAACTATTACTATATTGTCCAATTTCTACTGTACACTCTTTAACCCTTATCCTTGAGTGGCCTCTTGGCCTTGATAAGCGGTGATGCCTATGTAAAAAAAAGAATGTTAGTCACCTTCACCCCTTTCTTTATCTGGCATCATATTTTACTAATGATAGATGAGTGCCACTCAATCACTCAATTCATTTTTTGAAGTGATGCTGATTCCTGTGAAATATATGGGGAAAATAGGACAGAAAAATTACAAAAGGTTAACACCAGATATTAATTTATTATGAACCGTTTAAAAGGTAGTTATATAAATAGAACATTCAAAGTTCAGTCTTTAAGCATTTCGTCTTTGCGATACATGCAATATTTCAAAATACTCTTATGCATTATTGACTAAAATAACAATTAAATTTATAAGATAAATGAAAACAAACTTTCGCTTTTATTCATTTAGATTTATGTAGTCGATATTTCTGTTCGTTTTTTTTTTTTTTCTTCCTTATTTTTTTACTGATTAGTATTGTTTTTATTTTGGTGAGCTTTGTTTTAAAGTTTTCTTTTTTTCTTTTATTTTATCGAAACATTTTTTGATTTTCTTCGTTCTTTTCTTCTGTTCCTCTAACTTAATAATTATTTTTTATATTTCATTTTTCGTGCACAATTAGTTTTTTTTTTGCCTTCTTTACTTTCTTTCTATTTATTTTATTCATTGTTATTTTTTAATACCCTTTTTTCAGTTTCTTTATCTTTTTCTTTCTTTCTAAAGATTTTATCTTGGTTGCCCCCCCCCCTCGCTCTCATTATTTTAAAGAAGCTATATTTATTTATCTTGTTCTTTCTCTAATAGTTCGTCTCCAAACTTCTTCCATTATTATAAATAAATGCCAGTTTCTTTACCTCTTTCTTTCCGTCTCTCTTATTTTTTCCTTTCTTTAAGAATTCATCTCGTTTTTTCATTCGCTTTCTATCTTTTTATTTAATCTTATTTCATTTCTTTCTTTATTAAAACTTCATCTCGGTTTCTCACCTACTTTTTCTTTCTTTCTTTCTTTCTTTTCATTCTTTGTATTCCTTTCTTTTCTGTTTCCGTCATTTTAGTTATATTTTGCTAATAATTCTTCTTCTAAAATATGTGTCCTGATTATACAATCACTTCCTTCCAATTTGTGCATGGAATAAATCATTTCAGTCTGCCTGTCTCTCCCTTTCTCTCTCTATGTATTTTACTTTTTTTTTCACAACTTCTTTATAGTCTGCATAAATGAGTGGAAAGGACTAAGCCGTCGTCATGCGCCACCCACGCTTCCGAGAATATCAATTAATTTCTCTATTTAACTTCCCACAGAAATTCTCACATTTGTCATAAATCATCCAACGTCAATTGAACGGAGCACAAGAGGCTTGAATGGAATCCGACCGGAGACATTTTCAGATATAAACCAACCTCACGTCTAGAAGACGCCCTATTTACAGTCAACGATAATCTGAAAAATTCATTCTGTTTGCAATTCGATAGCATTTATAGCTTTTATTTATAATTTCACCGCAACGAATTGTCTCTTTGAATAATTAAAAATAATTAATAATTTTGCCTTATTAATTGAATTCACATATAAAAGGATTACAATTGGTAAATAAAATTAACCTATATTGCTTATACCAATAGTAATGGATGTCATTTACCCAATGGGTCCCGATTTGTTTCCAAGAAACAACAGAATCAACATCGGCAACACGTTAAGTTTTACTACTTAGCATCCATGGCCAAATTATCATGGTTTTATGACCAAATAGAACCTTGACCCTGCACGGTCACAGAATTCCGCACTGGCAGATTGAATGAGTGGGATGACTATCCAAGAACCCAGAGAAGATCTGCAATATGGAACAGATCTCCCAAAGAAAAACCGAATGACCCTGAGCCGAGTCACAGCGAAAGTTGGAAGGAAAGCCAACGATCTCCGAAGGTGGGATCACCAACAACATACAACTACTCTTAGAGAAACCATAGACAGAAAATGAAACGCGTCCTGAGTAAATGAAGTGATGGATTAACTTGCACTGACCAAAATTTGCTGGACTGTAACTTTGATGCCCGAAGATGGGTCCAGTTTTGGCGTATTATAAGACGTGAAGGAAGAGGAAGAAGCGATTATTATGGGTTCTCAAGGAGCTTTCACACAGGTTATCAATGATCTCATTCAATACAGCCTGTGGTATTCTCTGGAAGCTGAGTGACTACAAGTCTTCCCAGATCTTCCAGTACTCTCCACCTCTTTCGATATCATTTGCAAATAAATTTGCATTATCGCAACAGCTACTTGCCATTGATTTCCTGTTGGCAGTGGCCATTGGTCTTTACTGGAATTTGAGTGGCAATAAGCTTCCCCAAGGTCCCAGTTCTCTTCGCGCTATACAGTGGAGGTCTGGTCAGTGCTCGCTCCTCGGTTCGTCCTTCCTCCTTAACAAATTGGCTATTTGATTTCACTCTTTTTGTGGGGAGCAGTGATATGGTAATGGGGAGATGGGGATGGGGTTGTAGAACTTATAGGTATGCAGCTTCAATGTTCTTGGTTTCATGTAGCGCTTCATGTTTTGTCTCCGTGGCAGTTTGTCTGGTCTACGCTTTCGGTTCGTGTGTATTAGTCTCCATATTCAAGGCTTTTCCTTAATATTTCAGCTGTTTTAATTATTGTTGTTTGTTGTATTATTCCAGTCATTTCTCTGTTTCCAATTTCTCCCATTCTTTCTTCCATATCCCTTTCAGCTCTGTGTATTTACTCCGTTTCTCCTTTTCTTTGATATTCACCCTGTGGTCAGCTGGAAGAGCAAAGTCTACGATTGGACAGGATTTTTCTTTCTTGTTAATTATTACGACATCTGGTCTTCTTGCTTGGATGTGTTCATCAGTTTGTATGTCCATGTCCCATAAGATTTTGTGATTTTCGTTTTCAAGTACTGATTATTATTATTATTATTATTATTATTATTATTATTATTATTATTATTATTATTACATCATCTATCGCCCGGAGTAGCAGAAAATAATTTATTTTTATCAGTAACAATTGGTTTTCTACTGTTGTCACATGCGATGTAAATCTTATTGTAAAAACGAATGAATTGAGGTAAACGAGGAGGCGGAGGAAGAAGAGATGATGATGATGATGATGATGATGGAAAATCTTATATTCTAACACAAAAATACTATCTTACTTTAAGAAAAAATCTGCAAGTATCGTTTTACAACGACGGTTTCGACCAGGCTTTTATTCTTTCAATTCGTTTTTAGGAATAGATTGTTTACTCATATTTCATACTGCACTGACATTTTATTAGACCCACCAAACGAGCAAATCCCATCCAGCCAACGAGTTTAGAACAAAAACTGCCATTTTTCGTCTCTACGAGCCATATTTATAAACGTGATTCCATTCAAAAAAGAGTATAGCCTATCTCATAAGATCACCAGGCAATGCCGACGAATCCAGTTAAGTTATTTTTGTTCCGGGTCCAAAGTTCCCTCTATCATTGAAAGAAATAGTTGCATTACCCAACCGATTTCGTGTCACTTCCGGTATTTATGAGAAAATTAAGACTGATAAATCCTACACTGCATGCGGGTTAAGATCGTACCATGGCCCAGGTACTTATGCTTATCTTCATAGGTTACCTTTTAGTGAATTATCTCCTATGAAAGGGCGTGATGGCTGTAGTATATAACGGCTGAGACGCATCCTCTCTTTTTGTGTTTATTAACAGCCGAAAGTAATTCAGAAAGGAAAGAATAAAAAGGATTTGAACGTTATTCTTAATGATCAGATCTTTTTTGCACTAATCGGAGCAGCTGTAATTTTCAAATTGAAACGACCTTTTAATCACATCCTGTCTTGGCTGTAAGGCAAGTAAATAGAATATAACTATCGGTTTAGGATCCACGTTCCGATTTAAGAGGTCATCATCGGAGAAGAGAGAGGAATAATGGTTGTCGTTTAAGGAAAGAAGCGCCGGAGAGATTGTACAGAATTTTCGTTTTATACGAAAGTCAATACTCTTGCATAATTTGACCCGAATTCTCGTAAATTCCCGTCAAGCATGGATCGGGCGAGACCGGTAATAATCGGTGTCAGCCGAGCGCGTCGTAACAGACGCATACTAATGCAAAAAAACAAAACAAACCGGAAAAAATACAATGCAAATTGGCAAAAAAAAAATGTTTTCATTTATTTTTCTACCAAGTATAGATTTATTTTCTTGCCTGTCATTTTTCTGTTTGGCGAGTTTGAAAATATATTTGTCAGCTTTTTTTGTTGTTGGTTTAGTCGCTTTCTTCCAATTCGAATGTCGTCTGCTTCCATTTAGATAGCACTTTTTCATTGGGCTAATCAAACTCCCAAAAATTCAATTAAAAAATAATTAAATAAACAATAAATAAGTAACTAATCAAAAAATAAAACGTCACCCCGCCCCCTTAATATCACTTTAAAAATTACTAAAAACATAACAGAAAGAAAAAAAAACTAAATAAATGAAATAAAAAGTCGAGTTAGCGTTTCAACATTTGAACAACGCTCGGCTGACACCGATGTTTGCCGGTCTCGCCCGATTCACGCTTGACGGGAATTCACGAGAATTCGGGTAAAATTATGCAAGAGCACCCGAAAGTCTATATTGGGTGCAACGAGTTGAACCCTCAGTTTTTGCGGACAATAATACATATGACATCATCTGTGAGGCTAGTTTGCATACGAAGACTTGAAAAACACAAAAAGGATTTAATCGCTCACTGTATTTGATCTTACAATGTCAATCTCATCGTTTTCTTACACTCTGTTATATACTGTGAAAGGTCTCTGAGCTTCCCGCCACCACCATTAGAGCAAGTGTTGAGGGCGATTGAAGTAAACACCGAGTCAATAGATGTATTGGTGTAGAATTTCGCCATGAATAGACAAACGACCCGTTATTGCTCCTCGCTTCTATGATAACGATTTTTGATTGTCCTCTCTTATTTTGTGAGGTATAAAATCACTCTCGCTTTTGGCAATTTGCCCCCCCCCTCTCTCTCTCTCTCTCTCTCTCTCTTTCTCTCTGTATCAACAGTCGAAGGTAATACTGAAAAGAAAGAATAAGATTTGAACGGTATATTATCAACGAAACAGTATATAACTATAAGTATTAATACAATCTGACACTTATGCGTATACACACACATATGTATATATGAGATGAAGCGATCAATGAAGTTTTAACGAGGTTGACGCAAGAGTGCTCAATACAGAAGTACGGCAAGTAATAGTGACTGAAAAGGTCTCTAGTTACTTATAGCTGGCTGACCAAAACATACGCATAAATGTGTAGCGACATATACGTGCTTATTTAAAATAAATAATACAACCCCCCCACACACACATATATATATATAATTTCACCAGAGTGTATACGCATATCTAATCATTAATTATTGAATATTCTATTTTTTTAAAATAAATATTTTTATTTTATATATATACTAGCAGGCCACCCGGCGTTGCCGGTCGTAAAATATGCATAAATATTAAATTTTAACTAATGCAAAATTCTTATTTATTATAATCAGAAGTATCGTAAGAATTAAGCGAAACATTAAATTCCTTTAAAAAATGAGGTAAAAAAAACGGAAAGAAATTAAGACATGTGCATGCGAGTATTATGTTTTCCTAAAGTTCACTTCCTGTAAATAAAAAATAAAAAATACTCGGGTTGAGATTGAAATTACAACATAATGACAGTGACACAGTTACGATAACCATTAAGCCAGCTTGACACGTTGTTTGAAAAGTGTTTTCAAACCTATTATACTTAACATAAGTAATCTGCGATGTGAACGATTCACGTACGCACATTTGTGAAACAGCTGACAAACAGATAAAACTTCGGTTACACCCACGTACCAATTTTTCAACTTTGACCCCTTACCAACTTTTTTTTTCGGGATGAAAACCGATTAAAAACTTTTCCACGTGTTGAAATACTCTATTTACCAAATTTCAATTTCTGTAGATTAAAATTTCGTTGAGTATATAGGTTTAGAAGTATCCTCACACACACATTCTCATACTGTGTCAATCGCTTTATTGCAGATTAGTAAAATATAAATATTTCAGTAAATATAAGTCACAAACAATTAAAATTGTATAAGGACTGCTTTAAAGTTAGTTATTTCCCAAAATTTTATTCAAAATCATGCGATTTCCACGAAGTTATGACATTTTGTTAGTTATCAAGAAATTTTCACTTGGACATTTATGAGAGAAACTTGTTGAATATGTCAGGCATAGACCGCGGTTTATTTTTACCAAATATAGTTGGATTACAGGGAAAAACATTGTGAATTTTATTAAGTATTTACTAGGTAGCATTTTGAGGGATGACCCTGCATATTTTGATGATATTAATAACGACACCTTTATTATCAAATTGTTACATGTAAACGTGTATTTATGCAACTCAGCCTTTTATAGTTACGGATGACCCAAATGACATATTTTTCTACGTTTATTGTTCTATTTTCACTTGCATGGAATTGGTATTCGTTTTTATTGTTTCCTGATTTAGTTATCCTTTGAAAATAAGATATGTGAATCTCAGACTTCCAGGGGATAATTTCTTCCCTTGAGATTCTCGGTTTCCTTTCCTTTTCGGAATTGTCAGCTGGTAATTTAAAAACACTTTTTCACTTTTTCGTTTACGCATCCACTTCTGCCCCGACTAACTTTTCTTCCGGGTTCCTTGTCCTCCTCTGGGTACAGCACTTCCGTTAGATTCGAGATTCCCTTTCTCCTTTGGGAGTCATGTGCAAATCGTTCCGGAACCCTAAAAGTGGAAATGTTTTAAAAATTAATCTACTCAATGAAAACAGCGTCAAAATGGTCCCTGATTGACTTACACTGTACTTACCCCTTTCCCCTTGAAAATTTCACCCACCACACACAGCCTCAATGCCTGTAATCGCCATTGGACTTAAAGGATACACTTTTGCGTGTGCAAGAAGGACAAACGATCAAATTTTTTGTGTAATCTATCGTTATTATTTGGATTCTTCGGACTTCTGCCTTCATCTTGAGTTATTTTACCAACGTAAAACTTCGATATAACTTCCGACCTTCTTCAGGTGTTTCTTGTCGAAATCGGGAATCTTTCTGTCAAACTCGGGAATTCGCACGGAATTTCGAAACTGGAACTTTTATTCAATCCATGGTGGTAGCACGGTCTTGTTCAGTCAGCCATGACTGGGTAAAAGTCCGAAGTAATTCGCAACTGTATTTTGAGTGTCGAAAGGACCCGTGGTGTAGTTTTAAAGTACTCGATAAAAATCAATTGTAAGTTACATAATTCTCTAGATTAAGGTTCAATCCTCAGTGCCGGCGACAGAAAAATACAATGCGAATTACATAGGATTTATACCCAGTCATGGCTAACAGAAAGATTCCTGAGTTAAGCAGAAATATTTCCCAGTTCGGCAATATACATCTGAAAAAGGTCGAAAGTTATATCGACCGAAACGTTGTAAAAATGACATTCTAGATGAGAATAGTAGTTTAAAGAATCCAAATAATATGAATAACCAATATCAAAAGTTAAAAAAAATAATCGATCTCTATTTACTTTGAAGACTAAAGTTAGACACAAGGTCAGAGTAAAATGTAAAGGATATCTAAGGACAATCTAGACGAGAGAAAAATAATTTAAAACTTACACAAATCAAGAAAGGTGTTATTTATATAGGCCAATACAGGTACTACATTTTGGAAATCATTTTGCATCCTCACAATAGTTGTTGCTATTGAAATGTAGTTGAATCAGAGTAACAATAAGCCTCTTCAGCCTTTCAGTACTCTCCGTGCCCTTCTAGTGGTTACCTAGATTGTGCTAACTACTCAATCCGCGTCAGTTTCCTTTGTTTTGTATGGTGTTCGTATTGTATTTTTCTTTATTCTCTTTCAACTTATCTGCGTTTGGTCAGTATAATCTGATTATATAAGTTGGCCCCCGCCCTGGATGGGTTTTCTTAAATTTGCACCGTTTTCATCAGTACCATGCTTTGTATGGTGCCACATAAGTAATCAAACGCAGTTCATACCGTTAATCAATATTTGTTTTCCCGTAGTAGACAAATCTTCACTATAATTAAACGTTATCTTCGAGTGGTTCTTAGCCTTAATAAATGGTGATTTATAGTAAAAGAAGTAACGATGTTTCAACATAATTTAAGCCATAATTCATATTAAAGTTGAAATACTTGATTGAATATTTTTACTTTTCGTGGTTTAATAGGATATTCTTGAGGTTCATTTGAGGTTTGTGCTCTTTGAGTGCTGTTTAAAAATATATAACGTAACTATGACGTGATCGTCTAGGGAGCAATATTGCTCCCCATTGGGGAGACTAAGATCCCCTAAAACCCTCAGTAAGGCCAGGTAAATATGCTGAGATTGCCTGTTAAACGTTGATTGAATCCCAGACAATGGGGGTGACCTATCAAAAGAGATGAATTTATTGTTTTGTAAAAACAGACATATTTTATTGTTTAAAAAAAATGACAGGAAATATCAGAATAAAGTGAAATGAAATCATACATTCGTTTGGCCTGAGGAACACCTGCTCAGACGTTCTGGCTTTCTTGAGTAGGAAAGTGACAGTGATTGACCTTTTGGGGCGTGTGAAGAGAAATTTAGTTTTGGTCCAAGATTCGCAGGCCATAGGAAAACCTGTTGAAGTGCACACACGCAAAAGGATTTGAGGATCCCCCAAAAGACGTGTTGGACCATGATTGGTTTAGCAGATTGCCCCAACTATCACATCACCTCCCAATATAAGCAAATGTCCAAGCTGATTTTAGCAGATTGACGCCGAATCTCGAGAAAAACACACGCTCTCAAGAACGTCACCAACGCCTCCATCCATCCTGACCGCCATCGTGGAAAACGAAGAATAACATTTTAGGAAATCTTGATGTTTCTGGTATAATCGAACTGAAGGATGTACTTATGTAAAAACTAGTAATTTTCGTGAAATTAACTTTTTCATAGTTAGAATTCTCCGAGTTTGTTTTCTTTTTTTTGAAGTGCATGCGCAGCTATTTAATTTTCAGCGGAAATCGACACGAAGCCTGAGATGCTGAGAATTTATGTTGAGTCCTCTCGGAAGATAGACGATCAACGGCCAGACAAGTTCAGCAGGGTTAAAAGTCATCTGCTGACCAGGGCGGGAGGACCACAAACAAAATTAATCTAATATATAAAAGGCTATATAATCTAATATATAAAAGGCTATATGTCTGTCTGTCTCTTTATTTTCAAACTCTATCTCCTCCGAAACTAAAAGTCGCAGAGCAGCGCTAGGGGCCTCAAATGATTGGATTTTTTTACGGACCGTTCTTTTATGGGTCTTTAGCTGATTAAAAACGTTTTCGAGGGGTCAAAAATGGGTCAAAATTGAAAATATCGTGATAGATTTTGTACATTCATCTTAGTTTATTCATAATTTTAATTTTTAATCCGTTCATCTGTGTCCCCTTGGTACAGTGGTAACGTCACCAGCTTGAATGTTTAGATTCTAGCCGATGGCACCCAAATACTTTTTTAGTCGCATGCAAGCGACTTTATAAGTCATTCTGCGATCCGTCGGTTCGTCGGTCTGTCCGTAACACTTTGGCTAAGATCAAAGGTCTGTTGTTAATAGATGCTGTTCTTAGCTTTTTAAGCTTTTCTTGGCCTTTTGGCCAAGATATTAGGGAGGGACCTGACTAACAATGCACTAGGCAATTTTACTTTTTGTACATTTTTTCTATATTTCCCACTCCCCAACACGAACTGTTTTTCTTCCAAATTCAAGAACTTTTTATTTTTTCGAATGAATTAAACTTTTTTCACACACACACATTTTAATTTAAAAAAAAAAATGCGCACACACACATACATAAATTGTATATATATATATCCTTTTTGTAAAAACGCTGGAGTTTTCATTAGTTAGCTTTAGATTCCACAGAGTGAATGAGGTATTGTGGTAAATGTTGCCAGTCAAGAGTAAAGTCGCCAAAGACTCCATTTTTACTTTAGTTACAAAGACCCTGCAACACTCCCCTCCCCAGATCTTATAGGGCCTTGTGCCTAAATTTGTTTTGTCTTTTAGAGAATTTACTTTTTTAAATTTGTTAATTTTGTATTGGAATTTTTTTAATTGTAATTTTTTCTTTAAACGAAATAAATTAAATATAAAGATCAAAGTGTAGTATCTGTTCCGGCAGATACTGCAAGCAAAGACCATATATGGGGGTAACCCCACATATAAGACCTTGGTCAATGTAGGGGAAACCCTTCATACCAATTGTCACTATCCAGCTCCCCTACTCCCCGGGGAGTTGCTCCCCATTTTCCCTTCACTCCTCACTTTAAAAATCGACCTTGTGCCTAATTTGCTCAGTGGGGGAGCAAATAAATACCCTTTTAAAGAGTAGTATCTGTTCTTACTACATGCTGTACTTATTGTGATATAAAGTGGAGGATCACTTTTGTGTATTAATTTAATGAAAAATGATCACCTATTTTACAACCAGTCAGTCTCAAAGCCATTCAAGTAATTCTCCAGATGATTCAAGTTGTTTTTGAAGGATTCCAGTTATTTTTTCAGCATTCAAGTCATTCTTAAGGTCATTCAATTCATCATTAAAGTAATTCTAAGTCATTTACTTTTTATTTATTCAAGTCATTTCAGCCTATTTTTCGGTCATTTTAGTTTATCTTTAAGAATTTCATGTCAATCCTACATTGAACCCATTCATTCATTACACGAAAGCACACGACTAATGGCTATCAGCCTTGTTCTTTTACTTTTGAAATCACAACTCTATAATAACATATGAAATCTGGACAACTTAAAATATCATATTTAAGCGTATTTTACGCCCGGGCGACCCCCCCCCCCGGTAGTAATATCGATTTCTTTTTTATTGCTTATATAGAACAGAATTTAGATCTGATTAGAGACAGGAACACGCTAAAAAATTAAATGAAACCAACGTTAAAAATGATTTCTTATTTACTTGCAGAGTTCTTTTCCTTTCCCTCCGTTTTCCCACTCGCAATGAAGAGTGCCCTCAACCCCTGTAATTGCCATTGGACCAACAACAAAAGCTGACCCTTTTGGCGTGCAGAAAGGACGCCTTGTGATTCCTCCCTATTTACTTTCCTAAGATGGAAGAAAATTTACTTTCCTAAGATGGGAGAAAAATAAAAATAAATACAGGAATAAGAAGAATTTATTCTTCCGTTGCTAGGCGCAGAACAGATATTACTCTTTGGAAATCACTTTGCAATCTCATAACAGTCGTTTGTGATTGGAATATTGTTAATAATGTTCATTGGTTTGCATTGGGATAGTTGAGGTTTGTGCTTTTAGAGTGTGTTTGTGAAATATGCAACGTGACTCAATTAATATTTAATTTTTACTTTTTTGATTGGATTGAACAGAATTTAGACGCGAATAAATGATATTTTTTCTTTTTCTTCAATAAAACCGGAAATGGAATTATATTTGACCCTTTTTAGCTGACATGTTTTATCAGTAAATTATCAGATGTCTGATTGGAGACTTCCGGTGAAAATTTATTGGTGGTGACTATGACATTGCCAGCTGCCTAAGTGCCAATGTAAATCTCCTGATACATATCCCAGCGGAATTCCTCATTCTTTACTTATATGGCGTGCGCAAGTATAAATAGGTTTTATTTGAATTATATTGTCTTCCATTATTATTTTTTTTTAATTTCCATTTGTGAAGGTTTTTTTTTTCTTTAATCTATAAGAATTTACGATATTTTCGAGAATTACACGTTTGCATTAAAACTTTGTTGAAATATGACCATTTCAAATATCCATAAAATGTTCCCTATGTTAAAACCATACTCAAACGCAGTGTAAAATGTTTAATATTAAAAAGCACACACACCGTGAAATGAATATGATTTCCTGTGCACTCATGTTTCCAATCCTGAACAACAAATTATTATTATATTGTTACTTTTTACTCTTTGTATAAAGTATGATATGTATATGTTTTATTTGTGTATACAGAAATTAACCGATCGTTGTGAATTTTCGAACATAGCTGATACGCCTAATGGAATGTAATATAGGCTATATTTAATTTAATTTAGATTTATATAAAGGGAGTAAAGGAAGGCGGAAGCCACACGTAAAAAATTTAAATGTTAATGATAAGTATTCGACTTTAATTAATAAATATTCGCAAAATTTCATTTCATTAAAGAAATTAAAGGGATTTTAAGAGTATAGTATGGACATATCCCCTCATTTGATAATTCAAATATAGCAGATATGCATTGAATTTTTCCGCAATAATTTGGATAAAATCAAATTTGATATATGTGTATAGATATCAAAGAAACCAATTAGTGTTTGATTATTTAATAATAGCTTAATATTTTTTTAAAATATTACAGAACTTCGGATCACCATGGTAGCTAAGATTTCAAGCTTGGTAGCAAATTCGAGTTAGAAAAGACATTTTCCCAGGATTATTATAAACCGTCATAACGCTGTCGTTAGCCGCAATTTGATCTATGCGATTTATCATTAGAAAAGTCAGTGGTATCATGGTTGCCATTGGCTGTTATGAACTGTTTTACTTAAAAATACTCTCGTGATGCAACTTACTTACTTCCACTGATAAAAAAATGTACTATAACAGCGGCTTGCAATCAAAATTAAAAATTAGCATTCTTTTGTTCTACACGAGGTTTATATATATATATATATATATATATATATATATATATATATATATATATCACCCATAGTTATTCCGATGATAGTACTCACTCCGTATTTTTCAAAAGCATATTTATTGAAAAACAATTGTTTCTGCCCATCTGAAAAAGAAAACATTCTTTTCATCATATGCAGAATAGCAGCGATATTTTTTAGAAGGCTTCATCAATTTATAAAAATGCCCAAGTCAAGCTGCATTCTAATTGTTTTCAACCTAACTGTGAAATTTTTATCAAGCGTCCTCAAAATTATCGGTGAAATTTTGTATATCATAGAAAATACATGTTCTTCAGATAGGCAGAAAGAATCGTTTGTCAATAAAAGTGGTTTGACTAGAAATATGGGATGTGAATACGTTTTACACGATCTTAAATTTAGAGCTGTAATCGTACATTATTGAGCTGCATCATAAACTTTTGTGTTAACTAATATAAATTTACAGTGTACATAAAACAGTGTGAAGATAAAAGGATTCTGGAGGTCTACTGTTTCAGTTACATTTTCTTTGCGCATTTTATCTTTAAACCAAAGAAAATTATCAGGAAGAATATCCATCTATACATATATCTATAAAAGTGAACGTGTGTGTGTGTCTGTCTGTGTGTGTACATTTCCCTACGCAATAACTCTGTCAATTTTTAGTATACAGACTCGAAATTTGATATACAGGGTACTGAGATTTGGGAAAATTTGGCTGTTAAGAGGTCAAAGTTCAACGATTTTACCTTTGAGAACTCTACTTGATTTGAGCCCAAAACAATAAATGTTAAGGGGTCATAAAAGGGGTCAAAGTTAAAAAAAATTGACCGTTTTTTTTTTTTTGCTCAGCATACACCTCCAAACACCTGGGCAACGCCGGGCACCCATGCTAGTATATCTATTAAAGTGAAAATGTCTGTCTATCTGTCTGTCTGTGTACATTTTTTTACCAAATAACTGTCAGTTTTCGGTCTACAGACTCGAGATTTGACATAAGGAGTATTGAGATTTGGGAAAATCGTTTTAATAGGTTTTCAGTCAAAAATTTGGCTGTCAAGGGGTCAAAGTTCAACGATTTGACCTTTGAAAATTCTACCAAACTCCTCCGTCAATTTTGAGTTTAAACACTTGGAATCTGAAATGTAAGTTACTTGGACATGGATCAAACTTTATAATTTGATTTGAGCCCAAACAAATAAATGTTAAGGGGTCAAAATTAGGTTCAAAGTTAACAAAAATTTGACCTCTGCAGTCTCTAACAAATTACTCAGCAAATTTCTGATCTAAACATTTGAAATTTTACATAAATATATTCACACGCAGGGCAAGTTATGAACAGTATATGGGCTGAACTGCTAGTATATATATATATATATATATATATATATATATATATATATATATATATATATATATATAAAGATATGAACATTGACTCTTATTAACAACTTTTAATGAAATATGATTTATATAATTGAGCAGAAAAGTTTTGATTGCAATATTCTAACCCGTGTAACAAACGGCTCTTAATCTATCGGCCCTTAATTCTTCGGTATTTCAACTAATGAATCCTCTTGTTTTACAAGGACTCTAAAATACTCACGAACATCCTATAACTATAAAATTCCATTTTAAACATATAAAATATCCCTTTTGTGAATATATACTTCTTAAAGTCGCTGTTCTGTTTTGTTTTCGTATAACATGTTTCTCGTTTTCCATATCTAATCTTCCAAAAATCCATCCAATAAGTATCGAAAATCGAAAAAATCCGATCCTAAGAATAGTTTTTTTCTTAAAGATAAAAAAAAAGAATAATTTTTACAGGGGAATTTTTGTACGTCACACCGGCAAGGGAGATAATGCAATCTTAGCAATTGTTTCTTATTAAGAAAAAGAATTATTGAGATCTGAATATGTAGCATTCGACTACAGATCGTGTTAAATTTCTTAATGTTTTTTTTTTTTTCGTTAACTAGAAAGAGGGTTATTTATAAGATTGGAGAATTTACGTGTGTATGCGTGTATATTTTTAAAATAGAAAATATTTTTGCAATATAAAACTACAATATTATGGTACTTTAATTAAACTTCATAACTGATTGTAGAAAAACAAAATCGTAAACTAAGCGAAGATGATTTCTTCGTCGAAATAAAAATAATACATTTGAAATATACTCAATTCACTTCAAATAAAAAAAAAACTTAAAATAAAACTTTTTAATACTAAGTCTGCTTTAAACTAAGTGTTTGGTAAAAAATGATTAAACTTACATGTTTTTATATTTAAAAAAATCTTAAATTGAACACCTCTCCCCCCCCCCTCCCCCGGCTGGCTACTGTTGTTTTGACCCCCCCCCCTCCGCTACTATCACTTTTTTTTTAAACACCTCCATTCACCCGGGTTGATCTGTTGTTTTGATTCCCCCTCCCCCACCTCTATACACCCGGGCAACACCGGGTACCTCCGCTAGTAATAAACAAAAAAGATCATTTGATTAAAAATGTTAAGAATGTAAATAAAAGAAAACTAAAATATGGCTTTTAAACAGATATTTCTTTTGACACTTGAATGTTGATGATCAGAAGATGATTACAAATACAATTCGATAACTCATAAGATTTTGACAAATGTTTATTGGCATGAAATTTGAAGATGAATAAATTATAGACACCAGGAAAATAACGTTTCGGAAACATATTCCACAGTAGGTTGGTTGGTTGTTTTTGTTTTACGGCATATCAACCCTTTTCAGGTTATTAAATGCCGAATCCAAAGATTCGGAAGAAACATTTTTTAATAGAATGTATTTGTTGTTTTCAAGTCGGTTTCTATTTAACCCATAGTTGGGACCCTAACAGGTACTACCACTCCGGATCAGAGTGGACCTGGGAGCAATGGCAATTAAGGGGTGGTTCCACACTCCCCAAAGCCCGCAAGCTGGGGCCTCACCACTGGATATAGTTTAAGGTCATATCCAGGACCTCCACAGTAGGAAAGCTCTTGAAAAGAAAAAAAAAACTGTTAATATATATTTGATGTTTAATGTGCTAAAACAAATTCCTTGAATATAAGTAGTTTACAGATATATCAACAACTAGCAGACCGCCCGGCGTTGTCCGGTCGTAAACATGCATACATTTTATATTTTAATTCATACAGTATTGTTTTTTTCTAAACAGTTCTTTTCTTGTAAGTAAAAAAAAAAAAATACTCGAGTTGAGATCGAAACAAAAAGCTAAAGACAGTGAGTCAAGTACGAATTTTCAAACGGAATATTGTGTCCACATTATGCCGCCTACCTGCAAAAACCCCTTTAAAATACTAAAAGAAATTGATATTTCGATAATAACCGAGGTCTAATACCTACTTTTTAAAATAACACAAAATTTGGAAGTATTTAATTTTTTACATTTCTCCGTCATCGTGCCACACGCCAAACAACCCCTACAACTAATCTCTCTCTCTCTCTCTCTCTCTCTCTCTCTCTCTCTATCGATGTGAAAAAACTTAATTGTAAATAAAACTCATATGTTGATAAATTCGTCCCTGTGTTGATTTTGAAAATAACGACAAAAGAATTGCCACGTGTAAATATGATTTTAGCAAGCATTTGAAAAGCGCAAGCTAGAACATTATATATACATTCAACAACGCAACAGTCTATGATTCTTGGATTATATTCAATCATGAGATTGTTACGGCAACCGAGAAGACTAACATGCTTTGTTTGCCTCAAACTCCACATTGGACCCAACAAACTACTCCCTCTCTGACTTTCCTTTACGGACTGACGCCACACTGGATGATCTGAAAATTGCCTCTTCTCAGGTGCATGATATCATAAAAATCCTACACACCTCAAAAGCATGTAGACCCGATCTCATCCCGGTTGTGCTATTAAAAAAATGCTCCGCTAGCGTTTCTCCAATTCTCTCCAAAGTTTACAACAAATGCCTTAACGTATTTTGGTTTCCTAACTGCTGGAAAACTGCTTCTGTTGTACCAGTTTACAAGAATTCTGGCGAAAGAACTGACCCATTAAATTATAGCCCCACTTGCCTCTTCCATTTTTTCGCCAAAATAGTTTATTAACCAAGCTCTAGTCCATCACCTTACAGCTGCTAAACTTTTGACTGACCAGCAATATGGATTTAGGCAAGCCCGTTCTACAGCAGATATCCTAACTGTAATCTCTGAACGTATATACTATACAAGAGACAAAGCAGGGGAGAGTAGAGCGGTATGCCTAGATATATCTAAAGCTTTTGACAGTGTATGGCATGATGGTCTTCTCAGGAAAATCAGATCACACGGTATTACTGGACGAATATTTAACATAATTAAATTGTTCTTAAATAAGAAAAGAATCCAGGATGTCCTCGACGGTCGGGCATATAAATAATATGATATAAATGCGGGTGTACCCCAGGAGTATAACCATTGGGCCTTTATTATTCCTAATATTTATAAATTTTCTGTCAGATGGGTATATATGCTGATGACTCCCCGCTCTATAACAGGCATGAGCAGAAAACAAATGAACACATATCTTAGGAAATGGCAGAAAAACATTAGAAGATGACTTCCAATCTGTAGTGTAATAGGGACAAAAATGGATCGTTACATTCAATGCTGCCAAGACAAAGCTTGTTTCCTTCGATAATTACAAGAAACATTCTGAACCACTGATAACTATGGCTAAAGTTACATTAACTGAAAGTACTTCTTTTAAACTCCTCGGCTTAACGTTCACAGGAAACGTGAGGATGAACAAATACAATGAGAGCATTGTCAGGGACGCTGCGATGAAGATGGATTCTCTCTACCGTGCTAGAAAGTTACTTGCGCCTGAAAAATCCTGAACTGTCATCTAGGCTTCAACCTCTGTCCCATCGACGAAATGTTGCACCCCTCTGCCTGTTCTACAAGTATTTTAATGGTGGATGCTCTGACGAACTACAAAATACCCCCGACAATAAGTAAAACCCCACCCCTAGATGTAATAATATTTTTTAAAATCTAAGGCGTGATTATTGAGAAAAGTGCAACCAAACGAACGGAGAATTTTGGAGCAACTTTATTCCTATAATTGTCCCTAAGGTGACATATGACACAATCACGTTGACACACCGGTTCTCGCCAGATCACCGAAGTTAAGCAACGTTGAGCCTGGCCAGTACCAGATGGGTGATCATTTGGGAAGGCAAGGCGTTGTATGTACCGCGAAGTAAAATAACAGGTTGAGAAACTAGTGCGGTCTATCCTTCTCTCGAGGGTAGATGGGACTCCCTGAAGCCGTGGTAGGCACTCTGTCTAGTGACGGCGTCACGATAAAAAGACTACCGTTGATAGCCTTGGAGAAGCATTAAGTATTCAGTTATCGACAAGATTTGAATTACACTACAAACTCGTGTAGTGAGTTCAATCTCGGCTGCGGCCGCGCTGGATGTATGGAAGGTGGGGAACAATAGTTATCCCGGGAAATCCGTTCTGGCAAAATTTTACTTTCACCATACCTACGGTTTGTGCAATTCTTTTTAATCCAAGGCGTGGCTATCGAGGAAAGTGCGAACAAATGAAAAGACGAACAGACAAACGGATGGATGGGAGTGAATTATTAGGTCCAATCCCTCCTTTGTCGGGAGACCAACAATGAAATATATTATCTCTGTGGATTTGAAACCATATTTTGAATGAATATTTACGGTGTATATTTTTGGATGTTATTGTCTTCGAAAAATAATTGTCGTAATCTGACAACTTAAGATGTTAGCAACCTGTGCGTGCTTCCTCCCTAATTCCGAAAATCAAATTGGTCAACGAATCATATTAAGCTTTTTCATGTGAATTACATTTTTATTTTTGTTTACTCTGCAACTTGATATTTCTATCTTTTTTTTATTTATCGCACAGCCAGATTTAAATCATATCAAAATAAATGGTTCTCTACCCTTGATTCCTCATCAGTTCAGTTCCACCGCTGCGCAAATGTCTGATTGATTGACGGCTGACGAAAGATAACACCGCACTGGCAGCCATTTTTACTAAGATCGTCTTCAAACTTTGTGATTTTGAAGCGTCAATTTCTAACGGTATTAACATAATTTGTTACCGTTCAGCTGTTATCTTGTTTAATGTCATTTTTTTTAAGATTTTATGGAACAGATATGCTTACGTTGATTCTATACCATCTGCTATGTTTGCTAATGACAATATCATTTCAAACTTAAGCGTAACTAACCTACTGATTTTTATTTTTAATTCAAAATGTTGTTTAATTTGCATTACTAGAAATATTTATCGATTGGATTAGCAACAAAGTTCCGATTTTTTTAAATATGAGATTTATTGTATTTTTAAGTTTTGGGATCTATTTTTTTTTTTCAATAATTTTATTTTGGAATCATTTTGGATTTTTGTTTTTTGTTTGAAGTTAATTTCTGTTTATTTTAAGATTAACGAACATTTTAAACGCTTTCATTTTGTTTTTACTTTTTCAGATTTTTTATGTCTTCCAAAGAAAGCTATAAACTCTTATATTACTTGTATTCAACGGACTATTTTTCTCATCTTGAGTCTTATTTGTGCAACGTTTCGATCAGTTTGGCCTTTGACCATCCTCAGGCATGTTTGTTTTGCTTAAAAAAAATTACTGGATCCGTAGATATTTTCATATTCATTCAATTAGTCTCTCTTTTATTGTCAAGGAATCATAGTGTGTTAAGTTATAAAATCACGTCAACCATTTTTTTCAAACGTACGAAACCGTAACCATAAAATAGAGACAAATTCAAAAAATACGAAAATATCTACGAAGTCAGTAACTTTTCTATTTTCTTTTCCAAATAACAACAAACAAACGACCGAAACTTTGCACAAATAACACTCAAGATGAGAACAATAGTTCGACCAGTGCAATTAATATAAACATCAGCCTTTTAATTGAAAATGTCGTTGAACATAGATTGGAAATAAAGAGTTTTTATATTTTTAAAATAAACTTTTAATTTTAACTTGAAATATAAAAACGGCAGAACTTAGTTGGCAACACAATTATAAAGTTAGTTATGTATATGTCTCTATTTATATAAACTTAGGTATCTTATATATTTATATATATTTGCATGTAGCGAGAATTCTGATTTTTTTCAACAATTTCCAAGCGTTAGAAGTAAAAAAGTAGGCTATATCTAGTTTAATTCAGATTTATTCAAACGAAACAGTCTTTTGAGCAAATTCAAATGTCTCCGATTTCAGTGAAATGTTAACAATAGGTATAAAACATAAATTAATAAATATTTCAAAATATTTTTTTGTTGTATGTTAAAGGATTTTAGGCGGCACGATATAAGCACAATCTTCCATTAAGAAATTAAAATAGTTCAGATTTACATCGAATGCAATTTATTGTGATACAAATTTGGAATAAGAATTCTAGACGTTAGGTTTAGTATCATTATATTTTGATTTAAATCTTTGTAAGGAGACATAAAAGAGGTACAAAACTGTTCTGTTCTGATAAATTGCATGTACACGTCATTTGACACGTCTTGTACTAGTGAATCTATTATAATAAACTTCACCAAAAAAGTGCTTGTTATATTGTTAATGCAGAAAAACAACAACAAAAACAAAACAAAATAAAAATAACCATGGCTGTTTGTGAATTACGAAAAAAAAACCCTCTCTCTCTCTCTCTCTCTCTCTCTCTCTCTCTCTATATATATATATATATATATATATATATATATATATATATATATATATATATATATATATACTAGCAAAAGTATCCGTCGTTGACTGGGTCCAAAAACAGCCTACAGAAAATGGACTCTGATTTATGAAAGTATTATAGGTTATGAAAAGGAAGGGTTGTAAAGAGATAGCTTCGAATTTGGGGGTATCAAAGCCAAAGCAAAATATGATGAAAGTAAAAATAAAATAGATAAACCCCATAATTTATTATACCATACCTGTTCACTCTGAAACACTTATCACAATATTCTGTGGATCTATATTAAAAAACCTTGTTAAACTTTGTGACATATTTCCATTCTATGAAGGTCAGGTGCGGACGAACGCCCCATAATTTTATTATACCATATGTCTTCAAACTGAAACATAATTATCAAAGCATACTTACACAGATAGATATGAAAAGTCTTTATTACAGTTTGCGCCTATTTTCATTCTATGGAGGTCGGGCGCGAACACAGACCCCACAATTTTATTATACCATCCCTATTTAAGTTAAAACATACTTATCAATGTATTCTTATGTACATCTATATAAAAAACACTTGTAAAAGTTTTTTTTTTAATTTTCAATTCTTTTTTATTTCCATACTTTGTGGACGAGGCGCGAACGCAGACCCCACAATTTTAATGAACCACCGTTCTGACAGATCAAACATACCCATTCCTGTGTCTCGATACATCTTCTATCATTATATGTAATCAGTTTTTTAAAATAGTCAACCATATAGGAGCCTATTCGTGACCAGACACACACACACATACACACACACATTCAGCTTTATATTATATTAGTGCAAAAATAATGTCGTTTTGTATCAATATATATACGTCAAAAACACACATTCTTTTTGCACCAACCTAATATATATATATATATATATGTTTATTGTTTATAATAATAATAATAATAATAATAATAATAATAATAATAGTAGTAGTAGTAGTAGTAGTAGTAGTAGTAGTAGTAGTAGTAGTAGTAGTACGATTAATCGGAATCCGGAAAATTAGAAATTTTGAAAGTATAGGAATCGGAAAAATGTGTGGCAAATTTTCGATGCCAAAAACGATTCCTTTAAGTGTCGTTTTTTTATTTGATTTTTTTTTAAACAGATTCTTCCACTGATGATAATAACGATAAAACAATATTTATTGATTTCAAACCAATAGTAAAATTAAAGTGTATTTTTATGTATTCTTATGTTTTAGAAAATATCTGTAACTTTTACATGTGTTTTTGCCTTAATCGAACCCCCCCCCCCCAAAAAAAAAACTCTTTAGTTTAAATACTTAAAGATTTGTAAAAATCGGAATCGGTTATTAGGAATAAACTGAGATATCAGTAAACAATAAAATTAATATCTCATGGCAGGAATTCTCTGCGTCGCCCGGGAACGTATTAGGAGTACATGAATGAATGACACTTATCCCAATCCTCTGCATATTTATTTATCAACGACGTGTGCGAAAAGCAATTTCTGTCTTTGCATTAAATCATCTTTCGTTCGTTTTATTTCCTCACGTCAAGTGGTTTCTGTGACGCCTTCTATATAAAAAAATGATTCAATCATCTAGATGAATTTACTGTCAAACAAGAGAAGCATGCATGCCCCCCCCCGTGAGTGCACAGTGAACGAGGCATAAAAATATGACTAAGTTCAGCATTTGCCCCTCCCCATGTAGCCCCAAAAGTCCCCAGGGGACGTCAAATACTGGTGAAAATGAACAAACGGTGCAGTTTGAGACTTAACATATGTGAATTTGAGTTCTTCATTATGCAAAAATATAAGAAATGACTAAGTCCATTATTCCCCCTCCCCATTTAGCTTTAAAGTCCTCAAGGCCTTTACATATTTAAATTTGAGTTCAGCACCATACAAAACTGCTAAATAGATATGCACAGAAAATTTTGGACAAATATGGTAAAATAGTCCCAAAAATGAAGTGTTTTTATTAGCCCTAAAAGAGCCCCTAGGACACACCCAGGAGTTATCGCGAAGTATAGACAAACAAAATTTTATAGAAATCAGTTAATTACAACTTTTCAGAAAGTTTTATAAAAATCCAAGGCATCATGTTTTTTTTAATACGCACAAGTGTCCATTTTAGCAATTTTTAAACCGAAAGGCACCCCTAGGGGGGGGGCAACCGGAGTTTTCCCGGAAAATCCATTCTGTTACTTTTTACTTATATCATGTTTAATATTTGTGTAAAATTTCAAAAGTTCCAAGGCGTAGTTATTGAGAAAAGTGCGGACAGACGAACGGACGAACGGACAAATGTGAATTTAAAGGTCCACCTTCCTTTTGTCGGGGGACCAAATACCCTATTGTACACATTTTAATTAGATAAAGACTAAAATTAGAACAATATTGTATTTCATTACGTGATGTTTTATCTAGTTTTTACTTTGATATATTTGTGGTTCCACAACTTCGAAACGGCATGCAATGGTTTTCTCGTTATGCATGCATCATTTGACATTCTCCTTTTTATTCTTCCCTCCTTTTCTATATTGTAAGCAAATGGCAATCACGTGACTCTTGTTTTCACTTGACCTCTTTTTCTTTTTTATGAGATCGTCCAACATTGTGTAAACAGTGGTTGACTGTTAAGATCCACATGCACACGTATTCAACCGATCTGTTTGATCTTATTTATTTATTTTTTCTGACATGTAAAATTATAGGATAGCTATGGGCGCTATATAAAGTTGCTGTTTTACGGATAACTTAAAGGAAGCAGAAAGAGAGTTCTATAAGCATGCAATACTTGGAAAGAAGCTGCCGGAATATAGAAACAATATTATATCAAAATAGCGAATTCACTAGAATAAAGAGTAAAAAAAATAGAATAAAGGAAGCAGGAAATAAATCACATTTAAACAAAAAATACACATGCCGCAATAGAATTCATAGAAGAGACTGATGCTAGCAACATCACGTATGTGTAAGAGAGAACACGGAGAAGAAGAAACTGTATGATTAATCAAAAAGGTATGACCAACCAAATTACAGATGCGATTCCGAATCTTAACAAGAACCTTCAAATGGGACATAGATTGATCTTTGCCATCCTTGATAAGAATAATATCAAAAAGACGTCCGCTCGCTTTGATGTCGAGCACTCAAGATCCAGCATCTATTCCACTTCTTTTCGCGTGTCGCTTATGACATGACGTAACTTCCTTTTACAGGGTTTTCATGAACATAATTGTTTCGATGAGATTTGAACCCGCCAATCACAAGCATCTTTGCTTCTTAGAGAAAATGGACTCAAACTAAAAGCTTAATTAGTTTTAGTAGGGATTGATTATTCAGGCGTTTACTAAGTCGTATTTGTTTATTCATCCGTTGCAATTGAGCGAAAAGGAAGTGAGAAGTAACATCACTGGACAAATATTGTATTTGCACGGCGATTATCTTGAGCATCTGCTGCCATTTTTTTTATATGTGCGTGGAAGGGTGTAAAACGGTATTTTATCTTTTGCTTGATTTGAAAAAATAATGCGAAAACTTTATTTTTGCAACTAGTTATCTTTTTTACACATTTTCACCCAAAACAGGCTACTCACGAAAATTAATATAAAAACAGACTTAACTAGTTACGGAAGCTATTTCACCGGTTACAGTGCAAATGACTGCAATATGAACATAGAGACACCTGGTACAAACACAAGAGCCAAAATTTTCAAATAAAAAGTATAAAAGTGACGGAAATATGAGCATACAAGCTCATTCAAGCAAGAAGACCAGAATTGTTGATTGGTTGTTTTTGTTTTACGGCATATCAACCCTTTTCAGGTTATTTAATGTTCAATCCAGTTATTTTGAAGAAAATTTTTTAATAGAATATATTTTTCCAAATCGCTTTCTATTTAATTCATAGTTTGGACCCTAACAGGTACTACCACTCCGAGTCAGAGTGGACCTAGGAGCAATGACAATTGAAGGGTGGCTCCACACTCCTCAAAGCCCGCAAGCTGCGGCCTCACCATCGTATATAGTTTTAGGTCATATCAAGGACCAGAAGACCAATAATGACAAGAGTCAACAAGAAGGATCAAACCTGACTAATAGTAGATTTCGTCATCCCTGCAGTTCAGAGAGCGAAGTTGATGGAAGCAAAGCTAACCAAATACATGAAGATCAGAGAACAGACAAAAAAATCTTGTGATCAGTAAATGTATGAATACAAGAAACAACTCTGAGAAATCAATTGTAATAGTGATGGGAAAAAGTATCTCTCTCTCTCTTTCTCTTTCTCTCTATTTCTCTCTCTCTCTCTCTCTCTCTCTCTCTCTCTGGCTCTTGGTTTAACGGGTATATTCACCAGGTAGTTTTTGAAATTTTCTTTTTTATTAACCAAGTAGCTCATATTGTTACTATAATGGTGGAGATTATCCTATCATTACAGATTTGCTTCATCGTACAACATACCTTGGTATTTAGCTGTTGTATGCTTCTCAGGTCTATTTAAGTCAACATATTGTGCCCCCAAAAGGAATTTATGTGTTGTCTCAGCAATGACAACTAGTGCAAGTTTTGTCACACATAAGTCGAGAATGTGAGCCACTTGACATCTAGTTGCAAGATTCTGCTGGCGGACGGCTACTATACAATACGACACGATGGAGTGTGTAAATGTCTCCATTAGACCAAGTTTAAAAAGTGGAATATTCAATGTAGAAGCAAAGGATTGGAATATATAGCAGAAAGAACAGTTGGAAATATGTGATACACCTTCCACTATGACTATGCAATTTTTACAGTTACGGACCTAGAAACCCCGACAAGAAAAAAAAACCCAACCTTATTAGGGTTTAGTATCCCCAATGATGGTGGGTTAAACAGATCTGAAAAGAAACAGGACGCCTTCAGTCTTGGACAGACTAAGGAGACCCACGAAGAGTTGCCTGCGCGTGAAATTTTTGTAGCAGGAGGCGCGCAATCTCCAACCACACCTCTCCTGAGACGACATTGTTAAATACCAGTGGCAAATGAAGTACAGGACGACTGGAAACAGATGCCGAGATAAACGGAGAGCACATACAGCGCCTAGAATTCCCAAATGGTCACCCATCTGATACTAACAAGGATCAACGTTGCTTAAATTCGGTGATCTGACGAGAACCGGTGTGTCAACGCGATTATGCTGTATAAAAGGGAACAGATGACCAAATACTAAGGTTTTATGCGCAGCATGAAAAGCAATTGTAATCTTATAGAGATCTGCACCATTCCAGTATATATCGGAATGACCAAACTCATGAAAAAGGAATTTTAGAAATTACTTGGCAAAATACCATGTGAACCAAGTGCAAGAGAGATACAAACAATTGCACCCAAAGAGACTTTTTGAATCTTTAAATGATCTTTCGGTTGAAATATCTGAGACAGTGGGTGAATATTTGGGATCCGGTTGGAAGTCCATCCCTAGCTAAAAAAAATGACAATAAAATAAAATGAAATTTGAAATTAAGATATTAATCAGATGTGTTGTTTGTTTTACTATTTTTACGGAACTTCCAGAAATTATGAGCCCCGTACAACGTCGAGTATCCCTGCTTATAAATAATATATTTGATATCACTTGTATTCAACCGCTTTGTAAACGCATACAATAGTTTCTCTTTGTATCCTCATAGTCTTTGTCTTCTGACGTTTCTGTCCTTCGTAAATAACCACCTAGTTGTTACGTGACTCTTTTTTTTTAATAACCACAACCCCCAAGTATTCATGTTGAAAGAAAGTAAACAGGATTTTTATTGCTCTTTTATTTTCTCTCTTTTTTTCTGGTCGTCAGCCATTTTGTAGATAGTTGTTAACTGCTGACAGTCATGCGCATTCGTGCGAAACGACGTCCAACGCGCATCTAAACCTGTCTTTTTGATGTACATTTTTTAAAGGTTTTAAATTATAGGATTGCCATGAAAGTGATAACAGCCTGTGCCATTTTTTCACCACGAGTGAAAGAAACAACGGCTTCGTAACTTCCCCCAACTCTTTCAGCACTTAATTAGATATAATTGCACCAATGGGATTCCAACCAGATTTTTCTATTCTATCGAGGGCGTCAGTGAATCGTATCTGCTATTATTTATTTTTTTAATAGAAAATGGACATTGTCTTGTATGAAATTTAAGTTTTAGAAATGCGCTTCCGGTGAGTTGAACAACCAGCATCTGATTCAATAGTGTGAAACGCCATTGCAGATAACATCCCTATTCAATTTTAGGAGAGTACCATACGAGATGCCTTCAAAAAGTTTCCAGATTTTTTGTACAGGCATTTAAAATTGTCGTAGACTCTTGAAAATTCAGTATGTTATTGTTATACATGTTTTGAGATGACTGGCCAATTTTTATGATTTCAGGTACAAATGAGCAGCTACAGCTGAAATTGAAATACACCCTACTAAAGCCTGAGTGTCACAGCTGGTGAATTTCAATAATGCAATCTGGACGTGAGAACATTAGAAGAATGATATGTAATAAAATTCTGTTTTAAACTTGGAAAAATGCCACAGAAAAGTATGGAATACTCCAGATTGCTTTTGGACCATCTTGCATGAATCGAGCATCAGTTTTTGCGTGACATAAGAGAGTCAAGGAAAGCAGGAAGTCTCTAAAGGGTGATCAGAGGTGTGGGACGAGTAAGAAAATCAGAACACGAGAGTTGATTAGCCAAATAAAGACTTTCATGGATAAGGGCCGTTGTGTGTCTATAGAGACAATAAGTGTACAGTTTGAGTTATATATCTTTATTCTCTTAAAATGTACAAAAATAAATTAAGCACACGGCCACTCAAAAAATTGAGGAGTGAGATCATGTTCATCTTCGTCACTGTACCTTTTGTTGGTCTATGCTAATCCTAGCTAAAGTTCTCATTCACCATAATACTGCAAACGCACCGGGGGTCGTCCTACTTAAGTTTCCCGAATGAAACCATTTTTTTTAAATAAATAAATAATAAACTGCATATATTATAAGTAAAAATAAAATTTAAAAAAACGTTGTCGAATTTTTATGGATAAGGACCGTCGTGTATCTATAGAGACAACAAGTGCACAGTTTGGTGTCAGTGTGGGAACTGTACACACAATTATTCACAAGTAACTGAAGATGCAGAAGATTTGCGCGAAGTTTCTCCCAAGGGTGTAGTCCGCAACTTCATCCTTGTCACAGACTATTTGACAATTCCTCACACATCCTATACACCCGACTTTGCTCCCTGTGACTTTTGGTTATTTTCCAAGCTCAAGGAAAACCTTAGAAGCTATCGTTATGAGACAAATGGGGAAATAAAAGAAACTATGACGAGGATGTTTAACATGCTCACACAAGAGGACTTCCATGGGACCTTCCAGAAGTTTTTGAAATGGCACAACAAGTGCATTTCAGCCAGAAGAGATTACTTCGAAGGGGACTACAGTTTCATGTGTGTATTATCAATAGAAGTACCCATATGAAAAAACGTGGACGCTTATTAAAGGTACCTCATCCATGGTGCCATAAGGTGGTGTCTTCGAGCATCCAAATTGTTGGAGATGCATCCAATCATATTCAAAATAGTTTCCTTTCTCATAATATTACTTGGCACTTGTGCAGTTTACGAACCTTTCTGAATTATTATTATTATTATTATTATTATTATTATTATTATTATTATTATTATTATTAAGAAAACCAATTTTTACATAGGGAGGGAGCTTTTTAACTATTCTGTACCTTCACCTAACAATTAAATAAACAGAATATACTGTAAAAACTGCATTTAAGTTGAAATCCCTATATAAAAAATATAAATAAAATGGCTAACAGGAATCTGGTGAAAATCCAGGAAAGATTCATACGTATGACAAGCAACAATATGTTAGTTCTGGAACCACTGATCAGTGGAAGAGAAGTGGTAACGTTACTGCTCCGACATTCATTTGTGTCTCCTAAGCCAAACCTTCCCCAGCTGCGCATGCAATCGCCGAGCTTTACTGTTCTTTGTGCCGGAAGTTAACGTCCTTAATCTTGCAGCTTAATGAATGTAATAAAACCAACGAAAAAGACTTTATGCCACCAGACAACCCTGATGCAAGATTTTCGTGATTTCTATGCAGAAGTCCGACTCATCTCATGACAAAGACGACAACAAAATATCAGATTCATTAATGCTTAGACTTATCGATTTACCAACCTGCTGTGTATAGTGCTGAACATCTTATGGTCCCGTTTTCTATTTCGTCTCACGTTATCCGCCTTTTATTTTTGTCTCCATTATTTAATGTTAATTCAATGTTTAATACCTGGCATATCTGATCGGAACAGCTAATTATTCATAAAAATAAGAAATAAGGACGCGCAAAGTGTAATGTCACAAGAACAAACGAAGAAAAGAAATAAAACTCCGACTCGACATTTTTTTTTTAATTACAAATGAAATGCATTTATTCGTCGTTCCTCCAAAACAACGCACCTCACTTTGCACACACATGTGTTTTCAAAAGTCTTTCTCCTCGCCACTTAGCGCCGGTCGTCAACTAGCGCTTTCTCGTCCTCGACTTTACACGTCCATCTTGCCCGGTAAACTTGCTTCTCCTTCGACTATTTGGTGTATTTTTCTGCCTTTTATTCTTGTGACAAAAGTTCGCGTGCACTTGCTAATTTGCATACGTGCTTTTACAGCTGCTCCTAATATTTTCTCATGTGCGATCTGTTACAAAAGCAGATAATATCGAAATGCGTTAAAACGGAGAAAAAATTCAGTTTATTCAAATGTGTTATCTCTATCAGATTTATAATAATAATAATAATAATAATAATAATAATAATAATAATAATAATAATAATATATTACTGTGTGTTAAACTGTGTGTTGTCTGTGAATAATCACTTTTAAATTATACAGGGACGAAGGGGAATGTTTAAGGAATTTATTCAACAACTTACGAATAAGATCATGATATTTAAGCCATTGGGTGTGCAGTGATGTAAATCTCTCGTTAGAAGCTGTGTGTATTTCGTTCTTAAAGTGTCATGGTCGAACTCCTCCGTCCTCCTAGTACATCAAAAGGCCATCACTTTCTTATAAGTCCAGGGGAAGTAACTCGAGTTTATTTTTAAGGATGATCCTAACACTTTGTTAAATTCTAAGGTCCATTCAGCCAATGAGATACGCAAATTTGTCCACAGAAGGATTTTACATTCAAATTCGTCGAACAAGAGAATTTCCCACCATTTTCAATACGGGGATTTTTTTCGCATTTTTTTTTTTTTACTTTTAAGATTTTAGACTTTATTAACAAAATTTAAGAAGACTGAACGCTGATATTTGTATCGTTAGAACACTTGATTAGTAAAGAAAAAAGAACAGAAAGAAAAAAAGAAAAAAGAAGGAAGGAAAGAAGTTTGAAAAATATAAATAAAATATAATAAAGCATAATTCAATGTCCGTAAATGATGTGAGTGCCATCATTTAACCAGTTCTTCGGCGCCGGTTTTATTATATTTCTTCGGATTTATTTACTTGAAATCAGAAACCGATTGTCTTTCAACCTTTTCCCTCAAAGTTAGTCTTTGTTTTAACACAAAATGGCGTCTAGAAACTTATAAACAAAGGATTGTCAATTCGGGCATAGTTTCAAAAAATATAAGACGGATATTTTGTCAGTGTACAATGGGTTGAATCAAATAGATATTCAGGAATGAAGACCAAAACATGAATGATTATTCATATTAATTTTCCACTTAAAGGGAGGGGGGGAAACGAATTATAAACCACATCTACTTACGCATTTATCCACTTTTTAAAGCTGTTGAATTCATTAGTGTGTGCGTGACCAATTTAATAACTGGTAATATTAATGATATTAGTAAACTAAACACTAAGCGACTCAAAGTCGACAACAAACGGTGTTCTATCAGATATAGTTCTTGATTTTAAAAAAAATTTGGGGCGCTTACTCGTCTGGTTTTCCACATTTGGTACTAATATTTATTAATTTATTTATTACATTCTTACAGAATATTTAACAGCAACCCCCCCCCATGTTAAGGATTCCTTTTTAAATAGTAAAGGAAAAAATGATAAAATATATTTTCTTTTTAGTTTAAATAATATATTTTACAAAAATAGGTCATTAGAAAGCCGTTCTTAATATGTTAAGGGGATTTTGTTAATTATTATCTACTTTTATCAAACAAGTTCATAACTAGATTAATAAATTGGGGAAACTGAAACTCTGGCCAGAAGTTATATTAAAGGTGAAATTTATTATCAGCAACTAAACCTGACAAAATACCGTTTGTTGCTGACTTTGAGTCACTCATTTTTTTTGTTTACCATGCTATTATTCCGTTCGAGACAGCGTTTCAAAATAATCTAAATCGATGGCATCATCATTAATAAATGTAGGTATTAACCTCCAAATGATTGAGTCAGTAATGAAGGCAACTTCTCTACACCAGAGTACCTAAACAGCAACAGCCCCCATGTACTGGAATTTTCCTTCAGAGGTCACGTCACTCTGTCAAGTGCATCGTGTAGATATCCATCTAAAAAACGTAACAACATCGGATCGTTTTGGTTTGCGAATCATTACAAGACAGTGACGTTTAATAAAACACGCCACTATCGCAAAGTCGCATCTTTAGAACATGTCTTGCAAATCATTTTTCTAAATTTTGAGATGAGGATGGATTATTCGCATTAATTGTATTATTCGGACGCCTTAGCTCATCTCCTTGGGCATTCTTTATTAGAGCTATCATATTTTTTTTTTACACGGTGGTCACCACTTATCAAGGCCCGGAAGCTACTCAGGGATAAAGGTTATTGCATGTACATTATGTTAGTGTAGAGATTTGATGAAGTGTTTACTTAAGGAGGCGGTTCATTAGGAATTTGTTAACGTTGGACTTGAAGACATCCAAGTTGTAGTCAGGTGGGAAGCAGGCAGACGGAACAGAGTTCCACAGGCGTGCAGTTCTAAGAAAGAAGCTTTGTTCATGGAATCCACGTTTTGATTTAGGCACAGATAAAGAGTGGGGGAAATTTTTCACAGTGGATTCAGCTAGACGGGTGTTGTTCGTGAAAGATTGGCGAGGGGGGACCAGAGATTGGAGTTCAGACGAGCACCTGCCATGGAAATAACGATAAAACAAGGATAGGCTCGCAACGTCTCTTCTGTGGGAGAGAGGTTGCAAGGTAGAGAAAAGGGCATCCCCCACTAAGCCACGAAGTCTATTTTGTACTCTGTCAAGGCAGGATAGGTTGTTTTTAGCAGCTCCTGTCCAGATATGGCAGCAGTATTCCATCATATCTAAGTATGGAATCCGCTTGGTTTTTATGGCGAAGTTGAGACCATTGTTTAGGACTGACTTCTCAGAGCGGGTTAGTGGGCGTTCACATATAGAGGGAAAAAGGAAACCATCTACCCTTATTGGTTGAAGTAAAAATTATAGATAGAGAAGAATGCTGAAAACTAAGACAGCTCAAACAAGTAGCGTATGTGCTCGGTGACGATCACTTACTGAGCAAACATAGTAGAGAATATGGAAATCATTAATTAAAAATAATATCACACGAAGGCACTTTATGTGCCTGCCAGTGTTCTTAGATAGGTTTTGGTATCTGAATGTCTTCGATAAGTATCGAAGCTACACCAAAGGGAGGTCACTCTTGCATTCTTATTCTGGCTTGCCAGATTGGCATTTTAAAGCTAAATTTCACGCATTTGGCCCTTTTTAAAAAGCATATTAGCCTTAAAACATTGCATCTGGTCTTTATCAGAACGTAACGTACGAACAAACTAAGAAAGGAATTTTCACAAAAATCGAAGATATTCGATGTCTCACAAAGGAATTTCATCCTTGTTTTTACTCCTTTTGCACAAAACTAAATTAAACTAAATATAGCTCACATTTGGACACTTTACAATAGTAGTAATATTCCAAAATTCATAACGATCGGCTAATTAGTTTAGGAGTGAATCCCGTACATACAAATTAATCGACATATACACATACTTAGTTTTATATAAAGAAAGATTTCTATCCTCCTAATTTTTGTGCAATGGAATTCTAATATTCTTTCTTTTGTATCCTTTCTTATCATTTTTTTTTTTTTAATTGGAAGGGACTTTTTTCTTCTAGATATGGAGTCCCTTTTCTTGTTGAGTCAGAAATCAATTTTTGTTTCTGTTCCCTGATTTTAGTGTTACATAATGATTGCATTACTTTTTTTTTTTTTTTTCTAATCAGAAATTCCGGGTGCAAATTGTTATTTTTAATCTGCGGTTGGCGTCTAAACGTCTACGCCGAAACAAGAGAAAGATCGTCGATGTCAAACGTTCCCATTGGAATGTGTCACACGTTTTCATCAGTTTTTATATTTTATTCGCTTTTTCTTCGACAAATTAAAAATTCAGTGTTCAAAACGGTTCGTTATTTTCTTTTTGTACTATTCGTAGTAATCAGATAGAAAAAAAAAACGACGTTGTTTTTAAATTTTCAGTATCTATTGTTCATTTATTACGGCATGAGATCTTATTACAGACTATACAGCCACCTGTTTTTTTTTTTGTAGAAGATTTTTGCAAAACATATATAAAATAAAGTAAATAAATATTTAAATTAAATTAATAACTGCGCTCGAACTACTATTCTGAATTAAGCGTAATAGTGAAATGAAACCAATATTTAATAAGAAACCATGAGAATGAATAATTAATTAACTCTCGTTTTTCAAAGGAATATGCAAATTAGTTTACCTTCATGTAGTCTATCGCCTATCCATAACTGAGTATATTAAGAAGTTCATTTAATATCAATATCAGAGCGAGAAAAAACTCGACTTTATATTAGGTTGGTGTATAAAAATACTGACGTTTTTTGACGTTCAACTTCATGTCACAAAAAGACATTATTGTTGCACCAAATTTATATATATATATGTATGTGTGTGTGTGCGCGTGTGTGTGTGTGCGTGTGGAGAGAGCGAGAAAAAGAGTTAAAGAAGTTTCATTATATATGAATTACTGAAGATCAGAAAAACATCGGTACCATCGGTTTCAAATCCAAACAAAGAGAAGTAATATATTCACCCTTTGTTTATATTTATCTCCTAGGAACAGGCGCCGTTTCCGAGGAGACAAACATACCAAAGGCTGAAGATATTGGTCCTCTTTGTTTGGATTTGAACCCGATGGTACCGATGTTTTTTCTGATCTTCTGTAATTCATAATAAATAAATATTACACTATTATTTTAAATTCTTCTTTTTTTAATAATCAAGCACTCTGATAGAATGTTCTCCCATTCATCACACACATACATTTATTTTCTTCGCTATTCTGAAGACAGAAGTCTTCTGCATATTAAGTGGACATGTTCAAGTGTTTTTAATCCTTCTAGAAATAAGTGTTGTTTCTTTGTTTCGAAACAGGCAATCATTCACATGATGTCGCTACTTTGACGTATATGACACATATGTAGTTATATAATAGTTGGCCATGGACACGCGTTGAGTGCAACAAGTCTCCCCAAGGTTCCAGTCATCTTCGCACTCATCTAGTTGAGATCTGGGTACTGCTTTCTCTCCTTCGTATTTATCCTCCTTGACCCTCCTTATTTATTTTCTGTGGCACCAATTTATGGTGAAGCAAAAAGGCAGGGCGTTGAGGGCGCCAAGATTAGGGTAACTTACTATTATACAATTATGCAGCTTTAGTTTTCATTATCCGATGTGGTGTTTCTTTGTGTTTTTCCTCTGTAGTAGTTTCTATATACCCGGCCAGCGCCCACGGATCATATGTTTTAGTTTCCGCAGCCGTTTTAATCATTGTTATCCGTTATAACTTATTCCAATCTCTCCAATTCTTTTTTCGAAGTTTTATCTTAACTTTCTTCGTCTTCCATATCCCTTTGAGCTCTCTGACCAGTTCTGTGCATTTGCTCCGCATCTCTGTCTTTTTGATTTTCACACTGTGGTCTACTGGGGCGGCCAAAATGTACACTCTGGCAGGCCATTTCCTTCTGACATCCGGTCGTCTTGCTTAGATGTATTTGTCTGTTTGTATATCTATGTCCCATAGGATCATCATCATCATCATCATCATCTTGTTTTTTTTTTCTTTTTACAGTAATAGCCAACCAAACCTTTATAATAGTGAGAAAAACATGAACATTTTTTCATAGAGGGAAGGTAAAGTATGGTTAACAAGAACCCATCACAATGCTAAGGATGGTTTTCTAAATAGTAACATAATTATGTAAATACTTATTTTTCACACGCGATTTGTTAAGAATTCCACATCTTAAACTGTTTTCTTACTTTACATGTCAATCGTCGTTTCTTCGTAATGGTTTAGAAAAAAATAAAATAGCAACGAAGCCAAATTAAAGTCGTTTAAAATAATAATAAAAACAACTTGCCTAATAATTTTCAATAAATTACAAAAAAAATTGAATCTTTCTTGAAGCATCGAACTTATAATTAATTGTTACAACTTTTTTTAAAGAATCGGATTCTGTACTTGTATCGGAATCGGGAATTGAGAAAAGAATCGGTAATTGTATTAGAACCAGGAAAAATTTGGGAATCGTCTTAACACTCATATATATATATATATATATATATATATATATATATATATATATATATATATATATATATATATACTAGCATGGGTGCCCGGCATTGTCCGGGTGTTTGGAGGTGTGTTGAGCAAAAAAAAAAAAAAGTGGTAGTAGGAAGGCAGGTTCGAACCCGTACCGTGAAGAAGGAAAAGAACGGGAAAAAGTGACGTCTTTGCTGTTACGACCACCGCCAAAGCGGAGGTGACGTAGGTTTAAATTAGGGCTAGACAATCGAAAAGAGGGGATGACTTTCGAAAATATCAGTGAAAAAAGCGACCCCTCCCTGTAGAAAAGTGCCCAGTTGAGGATGAAGAAATTAATGTTTTTAACCAATTTTTCGGTATTTGTCGTCTGAAGGGTCGAGCTTCAAAAAAATACTGATCTTGTGAAAATCCGTCGCCTCTGTCGAAACTTTTAGGCAGACATGCAAACATACATACGTACATACATGCATTTATATATTGGTAGCTCAAATTTTCGACCCAAGTCGATTAAAAAGCTTGCCCTTATCTCTGAATATAAAAAAAATATACACAGACAGGCGCAAAAACAGACAGACACTTTCACTTTTAGAGATATATAGATTTATATATATACTAGCGTGGGTGCCGGGCGTTGCTCGGGTGTTTGGAGATGTATGCTGAGCAAAAAAATAAAAAATAAATAAAAATACGGTCAATTTTTTTAATTTTGACTCCAAACCAATTAAACAGCTTACCCTATCTCTGAATCCACTTTATGTAAAATTTCAAATGTTTAGACCAGAAAGTGTCTGAGTAATTTGGTAGAAACCGCAGAGGTCAAATTTTTTAAAAATTTGACCCCTATTATGACCCCTTGACATTTATTGCTTGGGGCTCAAATCAAGTTAGTAAGTTAGATCCATGTCCAAGGAACCTATATCTAAAATTTCGAGTGTTTAAACCAGAAATTATCGGAGGAGTTTGTTAGAGTTCACAAAAGTCAAATCGTTGAACTTTGACCCCTTAGCAGCCAAATTTCTGTCCGAAAACTGATCACATAGATTTTCCCAAATCTGAGCACCCTGTATATCTAATTTCGAGTCTGTAGACTAAAAATTAACAGAGTTATTGCGTAGGGAAATGTACACAGACAGACACACAGGCAGACACACAGACACGTTCACTTTTATATACATACTAGCATTTCAGCCCGGCGTTGCCGGGTATTTGGAGGTGTATGCTGAGCAAAAAAAAAAAAAATTGGTAAATTGTTTTTACTTTAACCCCTATTATTATTATTATTATTATTATTATTATTATTATTATTATTATTATTTATTTTATTTTTTTTACAAGGAGGTAACCACTTATCAAGGCCCGGAAGCCACTCAGGGATAAGGGTTATTGCATGTACAGTACATTGTACGTTAGTGTTGAGATTTCATAAAGTGTCTACTTAAGGGGGCGGTTCATCAGGAATTTGTTTACGTTGGATTTGAAGACATCCAAGTTGTAGTCATGTGGGAAGCAGGCAGACGGAACAGAGTTCCACTCGCGTGCTGTTCTAAGAAAGAAGCTGTGTTCATGGAATCTACGTTTTGATTTAGGCACAGATAGAGAGTGGGGAAAATTTTTGACAGAGGCTTCAGCTGGACGGGTGTTTTTCGTAAAAGATTGGCGAGGGGGGATCCGAGATTGGAGCTCAGACGAGCACTTTCCATGGAAATAACGGTAAAACAAAGACAGGCTCGCAACGTCTCTTCTGTGGGATAGAGGTTGCAGGGAAGAGAAAAGGGCATCCCCCACTAAGCCACGAAGTCTATTTTGTACTCTGTCAAGGCAGGATAGGCTATTTTTAGCAGCTCCTGCCCAGATATGGCAGCAGTATTCCATCCTTGGACGTACTTGGTTTTTATATAGATAGAGAATTGCATCAGTAGTGAGATATCTTCTGGAGCGGTAGAAGGAACCCACCATCTTTCCAGCGACCCTGGCAACAGACTTGATGTACGTGTTCCATTTCATATCAGGAGTAAAGGTCAAGCCCAGAAGCTTGTCAAAACATTGAGCTTCTCCTAGGCGAGAGCCATCCATTACAATTGATGCCAGATGGGGATCAGAGCGTTGATGGTGTAAAGATAGGAGCTTGGTTTTAGATGCATTATGACCCCTGAACATTATTGTGCTGAGCTCAAATCAAGTTAGTAAGTTAGATCCATGTTCAAGGAACCTATATAAAAAATTCAAGTGTTTAGAGCCCAAATTGTCGGAGAAGTTTGGTAGAGTTCTCAAAAGTCAAATCGTTGAACTTTGACCCCTTAACAGCCAAATTTCTGGCCGAAAACCGATCACATAGATTTTCCCAAATCTCAGTACCCTGTATATCAAATTTCGAGTCTGTAGACTAAAAATTAACGCGTAGAGAAATGCACACAGACAGACAGACACACAGACACGTTCACTTATATATATATATATATATATATATATATATATATATATATATATATATATATATATATATATATATATCGCCTTGGTGATGTCTACGCTTTTATGATACCATGAACATGAAAAGGAGTGATTTTCAGATCTTCGAGTGTGGTTTCTATTCGTACAGGAACATTTTGAGGGAGTACTTTGTGGAGTGTAAAGTAAGGTTGGAAGCGAACCGTTCCCATGAATGCGATTCTAATTGTTGTTAGATAGCGGGGGAATTGTTGATTATTCGTTGCTCATCACACTATTATACATTTTCTAGAAATCGTGCGTTTATAATTTTTGCGACTGGTTACGTTTCCATGTCATTGTCAGGAGAAGAGACATGAGTCCATCAGACATCTCTGGTGTGTTACCTGATGGTTTTCTAATTAGCCTTTTTGAAGCATCGTGTTATTTCAGCAACAGCTCCTCAGCTTGGGGTCGAAAACTAATAGTAATGTCTATCAATATCATAAGGTGATCGGCGTTTCCGAGTGTACTACGGGCATTTGTCATACAATCTTCGTGTACTATAGTTAGGAATAGATATAGAAAAGATCTGAGAGGCGGATCGGGAACGTAACTGTTTGTGTAAGGGAATGAACTATAGTAAAACTGTGTGGTTCTAGAGGTTGTGTTTGTGTATCTCGAAACCAAGTAAACTAATGTGGTTGACATTACAATCACCAAATCAAGGTACCTGTGTATTAATATCTAAAGACCATGAAAAAAGGGCATAATAAAAATTGTCCTTCGTAGGTGTGCTGGTAGCTCGCAGTAAGTAGGGGTACATGGAAAACTAACCTCCACTGAACAATATTTCAACACTCACCATCTATACAATGTGAAGAATGGAATCTCCCTTTTCTTACATCATTAACCAAAGACAATCTGTAATAATACTAATACCAGGAAGAGGAAATAGACATCCTAATAGAAACTATCTATCCAAATAACGTTCATGGTCGGTGGGTGGAGAAAAGCCCTTTCTTTGCTAAGGCAATTTAATTTTTTGTCACAGTTCAGTGCGCCTCGTTTTGCTGGTTGAATACCCCTCCGGTAAACAACTGACCGAAAATATGCGTGCGTGCGCATACAACAATGGTCACCACTGATAACATAAGAAATTCGATTGCTTAACATCCGGAAAACTACTTGTTTGCGGAAAATTTAAATGCGATATTTGTTTCAGCATACCCGAAAACCTATGTAGTCGCCATTTTAAAGGTGATTATTGATGTGGAAAGTAAGTAAATATTATTATTATTATTATTATTATTATTATTATTATTATTATTATTATTATTATTATAATAATAATAATAATAATAATAATAATAATAATAATAATAATAATAATTGTAGTAATAATAATAATAATAAGAAGAAGAAGAAGAAGAAGAAGAAGAAGAAGAAGATGAAGATGAAGATGAAGAAGAAGAAGAAGAAGAAGAAGAACCCAAGCAGCATACCATTAAATGTATTGGGGGGGGTGCTTTCGCCAATAATGTACAAATATAGAATTATTACTATTAAAACAACCGAAAAAGGAGTGAAATATATAAAGAAAGTCGACCCCATTTTTGTAATGATTAAATCATTCGGTCTAAGATAATTCAGACAAAAACGAACGTGATTGTTCTTTAAATCTGAACTTTATGAATGGAGTTCACATGTGTGAGAGACGTTATTTCGCTGTAAACAGGGCGGATATTTGTCTATATTTTTCCCATGTAAACGACTCGCTCTATCTTCTTTGGCGATCAACGTAGCTATTACATCATTTCTTCGCACACATTCGCAAATAGACAATCTTTATGTATATGCGCACATATCTTTTTAATGCGTCCAACCACTTTATTTACTTCTTTATTTATGCTTCAGTTGGTATCTTGTAATAAACACCATGAAAACAAGAATATAGGATAAAAATAAAATAAATAATTCTGTTTCAATATTAGAAAAAAAAATGCCCCACTGTTTTTTTTTTTGCATCGTCATCATTTTTAGTTTGATTATGTAGATTTTTTATTATTATTATTATTTAACACTAGCAGGGGTGCCTGGCTTTGCCCGGTCTTGTCCAGTCCTAAAATACACTTAAATATATTTTAATTCATGCAGAGTTCGTATTATTATTCTCTAATGAATAATATATTGTATAATAAAATACTGATTTCCAAATTACTTAAATGCCATCAGCCAGAATCGAAACCAAAACACGTAGTGCTCCAACCGCCTTCCTTACCGTTTGACCTTTCGACAGATAAATAAAAAAGATTTAAGAAAAAATAATTTTAAAAAATCCCAACTCGATAACTAAATATTTAGAGAATTTTAACGAACTCGAATGGATAATTGTATCGGAATCGATAATTTAGAAAAGAATCGGTAATTGTGTCGGAATCGTGAAAAAAATATTGGACTCGTTCCAATCACTGCTTATAATGCTATTATAAGAATACTCATGTCAGTGTGCAGTCTGGTCTAACTGAAGAGAGCGAAACAATAACGCTTAAGCAAACCTTCATTTTATTTCGAAAACAGAGAATTAAGGATATTAACATATGCTTTGGAAGAAACCGATTTTTTTTTTCTATAAGGAACAAACAGAAATTGTGATCAAGAAACAAATATCTAACAGAAAATGTTACCAAAGGCAAGATAAGTTACTTTTTCTGTCGACCTGTATATGTTTTTTGTGTTTAAACTAATTTTTAAATAACTTTCACAGTTACATTTATTTGGTTGGTTTCTATCAGTATTTTTTTTTTTTTTTAGCTATTATTGAAACTCCAAAAATGACAAACCTATGACCGCCATTTTGCTGTAGTTGTGTTTCGAATTAAATAAACGTTTTAAAATAAGTTAAAATATATATGAAAAAACTTATCCAGGTTGGTAGAACAGTAACTTATTTGGTAATAGTTTTTGTTATATATTTGTTTCTTTGCCACTTTTTCGGTTTACAAAAAAATAAAAATAAAAATAGAACGCAATTAGTGTAGTTTCTTGTTTCTTTCTTTCTCAAATTTGGACATTACGGTACGACGCCATTATGGAAATGGCGTTACCTTGTCAACAACAGGATCGGTCGAAGCCGAAACACGAACCGGCATTTGGGATTTCGAGACAAGGTTTGTTGGTTTCGAATTGCTCTTGTCGCCTAATCGTGTACGAAACCCAATGAAGATGCTGGTCTGTAAAAACAAGACCGACTGACCTACCGGTCAATTCTTATCTTGTTTTCTTTTGGCGCTGGTAAAGATGATTAAAGCCACTTGTCGTGTCAGCGGATTGTTATCCCCCTCAACACATTCGTCTGTGGGGGGTTGTTCTGTCAAACTGCATTAATAATACGCACTAATATCACGAGAGGCGGAGGGACTGATCATCTAATCTCGCCATTCGACATGGTCGTGGTGGGGAGGAAGAAGGCGTATGGGTGTAATGTTTCCATACCCTCTTTTCTTGATTAAAAAAATCCATTCCTGACGTCCGAAAAGATCAACGATGTGCGGTCCATCGAAAGTGAGTATAAGCGGAAACAAAACATGGCTCTACCATGTCGTGACCATAATTACCATTCTTCTTCTTCTTCTTCTTCTTCTTCTTCTTCTTCTTCTTCTTCTTCTTCTCTCTCTCTCTCTCTACTACTTGCTTCTTATTCTTTTTCTACTAGTAATATTACTACTTCTTCTCTCTCTACTACGCCTTCTACTTCTTTTTCGCCTTCTATTATTTCTCCATCTACTCTCTATTTCTATTACTACTACTTAATCTTCTCCCTTTACTACTTCTACGACTTTTCTCCCCCCTTCTATTTCTTCTTCTTCTTCTTATTCTTCTTCTTCTTCTTCTTCTTCTTCTTCTTCTTCTTCTTCTCTGTGGTTGTTTGTAAACTGATATTACTCTGACTTATCTGGTTTCAAAAGGTCAGTATGGTCAGATTTCTCAGTACGACCATTTGATGTTCATCAGGGATGATTACAAACATGGCTGTCCACCTCTTGAGATTTAAGACCACCAGACGCTATTAATAAATTTAAGAGATGTTATTTTTTTTGTTTTTTAAGGGATGTTTATAATACATAAACAAACGTTAGAAATATATTTCCGCTCTTTTTTGTCAATTTCTAGAATATATATATATATATATATATATATATATATATATATATATATATATATATATATATATATATATATAGACACGTATGTGTTAAAAATTATTATTATACTTAGGACTTGTAGTGTATACGTAAAATATTCTCATAATAAAACTGAGTTAATCAAAGTTTATCTAATACTTTTTCTATATATTTTAATCCAACGAAATACTTGCTAAAATATTCCTCATTTTCAGATTATATATGAAACTAGCAGGCCAACTTTTAAAAAATGACTCTTCTCTGATTTCTTCCACAGACAAGACGATTTGTTCATGGAAGTTGTGCTTGGTCTTTGATACGGAGAGATAGAAAGAAAAGTCATCTGCTATGGTTGTATCCAGGTGAGTTCTTGCTGTGAATATTTTACAGATAGGGTGGGGAATTGGATCTCAGTCGAACACCTACCATTAACATATCGATACGGCAGAGAGAAACTAGCAACATCTTTTTTCTGTGCGAAAAAGGCTATAGAGAAGAGAAGAGATCGTTTCCTACTAGAATGCAAAGTCGGTTTTGTATCCTGTCAAGACAAGAAAGCGTGCTCTGAACACAACCTGCTCGCATAGGTGAGCTGTACTAGATTCCTATAAAAAAAAATCGTGCTTTAATACAGATTGTGTCAAGAGCTCGTTACTTTCTGGATTGACAGAATTATTCAACCATTTTTCAAGTAACCTTAGCAACAGATTTGATGTAAGTTTTCTATTTCAGGTCTGAGACAAGAGTCAGCCTTAAGAGCTTACCAAGGACGTGAACTTACTTAAAGAAAGTAACATTCATCTCAACTGGAGAGAAATTATGATCCGAGCATTACTGGTGAAAAGTGAGGGAGGGGGCGTTAGAAGTTAGAAGTTACAAGACACTTTTGTCCATTGTACTGTGTGCCACAAATCGAGAAAAGAGAGAGAAAGAAAAGTCTTGCTCATCAGTGCTCTTTGAGGTGTTGCCATTAATAGTTGTTTCATCCACGTAGATATCAACGAATGGCCTCAGAATACCTGGAAGAGCATTTATGAATATATATATATATATATATATATATATATATATATATATATATGTGTGTGTGTGTGTGTGTGTGTGTGTGTGTACACGTGTGTGTGCGTGTGTTTTTTGGGAGAAGTAATTAAATATGTACGGCATCATCATACAAGATCGAGTTATTTAAAGGACTTTTCAAAGGATTCTAGCACACTGAAAATAATGGATGACCACGTATGCATGACTCTTCCAAGATTTTATCTTCCAACCTGGAATATGCTTAAAACCCCCCATAATTAATTCTAGAATATACCAGTATTCATTGCTTTGAATTTTACAATTGTTTTTGTATCCTAATTTATTCAACCCTAGATATGGTATAATTGCGTATACACACCGGTTCTCATCAGATCACGGAAGTTAAGCAATGTTGAGCCTGGCTAGTACCAGGTGGGTGACTATTTGGGAATTCTAGGCGCTGTATGTGCTTTCCGTTTATCTCGGCATTTGTTTCCAGTCGTCCTGAACATCCACTTTTCACTGGTATTCAACAATGTCGACCCAGAAGACGTGTGGTTGTATATTGCGCAACTCTTGCCAGACAAAAAAAATTCACGTACAGGCACTCTTACAGTGGGTATCCATAGTCTGTCAATACTGAAGAAAGCCTTTATATATATATATATATATATATATATATATATATATATATATACTTCATTTACTCACATAAAATTAATATACGAAAGTATAAATTTATGCGTAAACTTTAAGTATTTACTTCAAAAGTGCTCAACACGTAGGTAGAGCTAGTTAGTAAGTTATAATATATATATGGCGATTAAGCTACACTGAATATTCTGCGGCGTTTCATCCACTCTAGGAATCTTCAGGCTAATTGCCATATATATTTTATAACTTACTGTATATATATATATATATATATATATATATATATATATATATATATATATATATATATATATATATATATGTTTAATGGTTAAAGTTAAATTTAGTAAATAAAAATATAAACAAATATATTTAAGTTAAGAATTTATTGTTTGAAACAAAGAATATATAAAGAAATTATGTTTATTTCCTTAATCCATGGATTTTCAATAATGGCTCATATCATCAGAGGAGATGATTACTGATTTTCCCCTGGATTACTACTCCTCCGGCTTGGCAGTAATACACCGGGAAATATTGATAATGGACTGCCCAGGTTGTATGAAACTCCTTTTCCTATAAGTCTTATTCACCATTCAAATAACATTTTGCAGTTTCAGGGGCGTCCGATTATCATCAGTGGATTAATAAATCTCCGACTCCTCTATTTTACTTGAATACCCCCCCCCAAAAAAAACAAAAATTTTTGTGAAACTTAATGGCATTTTTTAAGGTATATCACGTGATAATAAACAAATGATTAATATCAAGACCGTTGATATCGAATCAAAGTGTACTATCTTTTCTGTCTCTAGTCAGAGGAGCGGAGATCCTTCAAGATTTGGGCAATTTTTATTCTTTTCAAACCCCAAATGCCTCCTTTAGGGGAGTTGGACTCTTCCCACTTTAAAAAGCGCTCTTGTGTCTATATGCCTTTTGGGGGAAGGCAAGTAAGATACTAAAGACAAACATTTTTATTTTTTTATTTCTTCTTTATCCCCCCCCATTTAGCGATAGACTTGTTTACCCAGCTTCTATGCACATTCTTCTTCAAGCATAAACTAATTTCCATAACTACACAGACACTCTCTCTTGTACTCACACTTACATTTATACTCACACTTATTTTTATACATGACTTTCCTTCTCTCTCTTATTCTTCTTCTTCTCTCTCTCACTTTCTCTCTCTCTCCATCTCTCTCTCTCTATATATATATATTTCTCTAGATATATATTTCTCTCTCTCTCTCTCTCTCTCTCTCTCTATATATATATATATATATATATATATATTTATATATATTTCTCTCTCTCTCTCTCTATATATATATATATATATATATTTATATATATATATATATATATATATATATATATATATATATATATATATATATATATATATGGCCTGCCAAGACCACACCACATGGGAGACAACCGAAGTAGCAAGATTGGATCTGGTATATACAAATGTAGGCAAATTTGGGCATATTTTATTGGTTTGAAAATATATATTTTTTTAACAATTTTCATAAAATTTTAACCATAGAATAAAAAAAAGCCTGCAAATGTTCATGTCGTTTCGTCCCATAGAATCAAATGTATAGGCATTTCAATATTTAATTTGGCTATCAATATATATATATATATATATATATATATATATATATATATATATATATATATATATATACTAGCGGGGGTACCCGGCGTTGCCCGAGTGTTTGTTTCCGGGACGGGGGGGGGGAGTTTTAAAAAATGTTATGGTAGGTAAGGAGGAAGGATCAAACCCGGAGTCATGAGTAAAAGTAGGAAAATAAAGTGTGAAAAAAAAAAAAAAAAAAAAAAAAACATCTGCAACGTTAACAGTTCGGCCACCAAGAAAAGTCCATTCCAGTTGTTTAGGAAAAAAAAAAAAAAACGACTACGGTAGGTCGGTGCGAACGTGAAAATATAATGTGAATTGTCCAGCGCGCTAACCACTACGCCACAGAGCACTGCAGCTTAGTTTAGTGATTTTAAATAACTTCACATGAAAGAACTACGAAGCCAAACCGGTGTTCTCTTCTCAACTGTTCCTTGTGAACGATCCCCAAGCGGTGTTAAGTGGTGGCAGGGGGAGGAGGAATTTATAAGAGAGAAAATATTTTACCACTTCCATTGATCTTAACCGATTTTGGCCGTGACTTCTCAGCAGAAAAAGTATAGAAATCTAAGATTATCGAGGAATTTGAGAAATAATAAGCCTATAACACACCTCAGATATTGTACTGCCGTTTGTGCATATTATATTTGCATGAAATATCTTGATTTTTAATCCTATTAAGGTCAAAATCAGACGGGAAAAAATGAGTTCATTTTATTTATATAGAGAAGAAGAGAAGATATATATATATATATATATATATATGTGTGTGTGTGTGTTTGTGTGTGTGTTTGCGCGCGAGCGTTTCCCCAAAGCCTCTAGCCTTTATGGACGGAAGACTAAAACTTGCTGCTATGGTTTCAAATGATGAAATAACTGCAAGGAAAGATTCATTCCAAATATTCCCTACATTTTTTGTATCTCCCCTCTTTGGTTTTCATACATAAAGTAAATTTCACAGTGTATAAGTATTATTTAATACTGGTGATATTCATAATCGTACCCTATTTCCAAAAGAGGGGAGATATAACATATGAGAAATATTTGGAATAAAGTCTCCCCTTGCCGTGATTTCATATCATTTGAAACTGTAGAAGCAAATTTTAATCTCCCCTCTATCAAATCTAGATGTTTCGGGATTATATATATATATATATATATATATATATATATATATATATAAATATTATATATATATATATATATATATGGTGACCCCCCCCCAAAAAAAAACAAAAGCTGAATGGAGGCCATCTAGAACATATACTGTAGAACGAAGGAAAAAAAGGCCAAAGACCCTAGTATTTTGAGGTGATGTTTTGAATATAATAAACTAGTTATGACCAAAGTTTTATTTCATTCGGACAAAACACTAAGAAACTGGCTCAATTAGAGTTGGGGCCCGTTTTTTGGGGTCACCCTATATATATATATATATATATATATATATATATATATATATATATATATATATATATCGTAATACTTACAGCCACAAGTGTTTCATCCTTCCTGAATCAGCACTGCAGGAACTTATGATTGCTGATGGCTGTGAGATTCGCACCCTGCAACCAAGACATCTCAGTCTCCAATTAGCAAGGAACAATCCATAGTGTCACCGTCAACTACGACGATATTAAAATGAAATTAAACGTTTATGAAAGCATAACCATTATACTGGAATGGTATACAGTGATCGAGCAACTAAAGTGTCATGATCTCATGCGCAGGCCAAATGACCGAAATTTTCATTTCAACAGATAGTGTTCAACTATTACTTATTACTTTCTTATTAACTGGCGGAAAGAATTACACACACACACACACACACACACACACACACACACACACACACACACACACACACACACACACACATATATATATACATATATATATATATATGTATATATATACTCGTTTGAACACTCTAGATTGTCTAGTGTATTCGCCCAAGTCCAGCGTTTAATAATTCTTTATTCCCTTAATTTCCGTGGCAATTGTTTGGTGTCTCTGAGATAATGGCTTAGCAAATTGAGCAAAAGGTGGTTTCGTGGTTGGGTTCGAATCTCATGACTGGCAGAATTGTCAACCCTATACTTTTGAATGCGTAACCGTGAAACACTAGTGTCTGTAAGTATAAAGAATAATTATTGTTTAATTAATATATGTATGTATTACATATATACATGCACATACACAGCGCTTGCGTGCTTTCTCGGATTTTGACAGGATCTCTTACATGGCAATAATTAATTTTTCAAATCGGATATCCTGAAACAAGATGCATCTGTACATATCTAGTTAACATATCTATAATACTTCCTTATCCTCATCCCACTTTTCCGTTTTTCAATTAAAAAAATAAAATAAAGATAAAAAGCGAAATCGTGTCTTATTTTCTCTCCTTCATTTCTGCATACCATCCTCTCCTTTTATCGCCTTCGCTCATATTTCCGTTTTCATTTCCTTTTTTACAAGTCATCATCTCTTATTTTTTACCTTTTTTTTTCAAATTTAAACATTTTTTCAATTCATATACTAGCAGGGCGACCCGACGTTGCTCGGGATTTAAAGAGGATTAACAACTGTTTCACACTTCTAATACTTTTATTTTCATCGAAATCAGTGAAATCGCCCATTTGTTAATCAAATCAATTGATTGCCTGCTCTAGTCAGGAACCCATCGCTGTGCATAAGAAGAAAGCTTCACATAGTTCCCCCACAATTATTTAAACCACAATTCAGTGTAGTCTACATTGCAATGCAGAGAACCTACTGTTGATTTTATGAAATTATTTTTTAATTTTATATAATGGCTCGAATTAAGTCAAAAATGCAAAAGTCAAGTACAATGATCAAATTATACTCTAAGCAGAAGGGTTCGTTTTGAACGCGCCTCTGTCTTATCAAAGAACCTACTGTTGATTTTATAGGTCGAAGCATTCTGCTTTTGTAGTGATAAGACTTGTTGAATGCAATTATGTTGGTAGGCTGCATAAAAGTGTTAACTTTGACCAAAATCGGACTGTTTCTTCTTTAATCAGAATTTTTTGATTACCAATTTTTAATACTCATCAGAGGTATTCCGATACAAAACCTATCTACAAACACTCCTAGGCACATAAGGTATATGTGTGTTAAATTAACAAAAAGGAAATCGCCCGAGCCGTTTTGGAGCTTATAGGAAACGAACTCACACGCATACACGTACAGACAAAGTGCCTTTTTTATATAAGTAGAAGATAATACCACCATGCAGAGGATTGATATTCCGTTTCTTTTTTAAGAAGCTGCGTCATGAGCGAAGTACCCGGCGAGTAAGATACCTATTATTACGGTCATTTATGAGGAGGGAAGGTTGAAAAACATGGCGCTGGTAATATAGGAAAATAAATGGGAGTATTAAATAAATATGTAAGAAAGTATAAAACTACCACGAAAGAGAAATACATATAGAACAAGCGAAAAATGTTACAAGATAAAGTTAACAGAGTGGAAAGAAATGTGATTCATATCTATGTGTCGACTAAGGAAAGAGAAAGAGGAGGGGGGGGGCAAATTGACAGAATGTAGAACAAATATACGTGAAAGAAAGAAAGAAAGAAAGAAAGGAAGGGAGAAAGGAAGAAGGCAATCATAACCTAGAGATGAAGAAAAGGAAAATTTCTAAATTTCAACCGCTATCAATATTAATACAAGACGACCGGAAACAAATGCCGAGATAAGCGGAGAGCATTCCCAAAATGGTCATTCATCCGGTACTAACCAGGCTCACTATTGCTTAACTTCGATGATCTCATGAAAACTGTCATGTCAACGCGATTATGCCGTATCTAGGGTTGAATAAATGAGAATACAAAAACAGTTGTAAAATCCAAAGCAATGAATACTGGTATACTCTAGAATTAATTACGTTTTTTTAAGCATATTCCAGGTTGGAAGATAAAATCTTTGAAGATCCAAGTCACGTATACGTGGCCATCAATTATTTTCAGTGTGCTAGAATCCTTTGAAAAGTCCTTTAAATAACTCGATCTTCGCACAGGCAAATTATTGGAATTATTAGAATGAATTGGCTTAAAAGCAAAATTTTCAATGTATTTTTTGCCGAGAAATTTCTTCTATAGTTGATTTATATTAAATTAATATATATTGTTTCTTATATTAAGGTTATTAAAAGTGTTTCAAGTAAATATAATATTAAATAAACAAAAACGGGGGAAGAAATTCTCAAATGCTCTCGTCGGCGATTTTTATACAAATTTGCCTGAGTGGAAATAATTTGGACAAAAAGTCGTCTTGTTGAAAGTATCAATAACGCAAACTTTGATGAGACTTTTGTTGTGGAAATTTTAAGTATATCTTTCGAAGTTATGGAGTTAGTCTGAAAATCAAATCAATTCAACGTATGTGCAACAAAAGCATTTACAAGTTTTTTAATATTCGTATTTTGTTTAATGTGCATTCTTTTTTGCAATGTAATAATTAACTTATGTATATAAATGATGAATTTAATCAAAAGTATAATTACACACACACACACACACACACACAAATGCTACCGGTAGAAATAAATGGGTATATAGAAAAAGATTGGCACAAGAAAAATATATCACAATAACTTCATGAAAATCTTGGATACAAAACTTAAAGGGAAAATAATTTTATCAGCTTAGAAAGAAATTATATCTATATTAAAAATTAGAAAGCACCTGTGAAGCATAAACTTTTCCAAGTTAATAATTTGAAGCCAATTTTCATTTATTGATCTGAAACCGTCGATATTATGTTGTTCTGAATTTCAGTAATATTATATATGAATAAATATTACGCTTTTCTTTTGAATTTTGATTTCTAATAATTCAGCACTCTCCTGAGTGTCTTTCTAAAGATTCGACTAAAATCTCTCTCTCTCTCTCTCTCTCTCTCTATATATATATATATATATATAGATATATATATATATATATATAAAACACATACACACACACAATATATATATACGGATATATATATATATATATATATATATATATATATATACGGATACATATATATATATACACACACACACACACACACACACACACACACATATATATATATATATATATAAATATATATATATATATATATATATATATATATGCTTTGCATTTAAAGGGATGACCAGAGCCTTAAAAAAATTTCTCGGTTGGAATATCTGAGTTATGGGGTGAATGTTTGGCATCCTGTAGGAGGCTCCATCCACAGCTTTAACAAACTGATAAGGATTTTTTTTAATGCCCAAATCTAAACGCAATTTCTATGAACAACGTTCATTTCCTAGATTTAATCGCCTGTAGAACTATGATCCACCAGCCCGCATTCAGCTGACTACATGCATGGCCGTTTTTAAGTCCAATCTGAATATGTTTAGCTTTCTCCTTAAATAATCGAATCCTACCCAATAGGCACCACTATCGATCATTATGCTGTTGTCTCACTGTCTCACTGACCACTTTACACGCATTAACCCTTATCCTCGAGTAGCCTCAGGCCTTGATTAATGGTGATCCTTCTATAATATATATAATTACTACAATAAGAAATTATGTCGCTCTACTCTTATCACTATCAGCAGTACCACCATCATAAAGGGGTAGTACAAGTAAAAGAGGAATAGAAGATTTATAATAGGGTGTCATGCTCTAACAGAGACCATATGTCTGTACTAATATTTACATGAAACATGTGTATGCGTGTGTTCTGCGGTTACTGGAAATGGTATTTATTTTTACAATAATTTATGTTTGTAGCCGTTGAAATAGAGACGGGAAACGGCTATCTGTCTTCTGTGATGGAGAACAGGTGGGGGTAGACAAGAGTGTTGGCACGCATGCGCGCGTCTGGTGGGATTTGGGTCAGGGGAAACACCATGGCCGACGATCGCAATCTAAACCATTCTTTTTGCTGAAATGAATTTATGAGCTGACCTTTGCCCGATAAATATGATTTAGTATTTTATTTCTAAAATACTCGTTTTATTGCTTTTTTTTTTCGGAAATTTATGAGCAGCGTTTTCCAATGATTGAAAAAGGACAACTGTATCTGTATTACGAAAAATTCCGGCAAAAATGGTTGGATCATTTTCCCGTTCGAGTAAATCTGATCCATAGTTATTAAACACCAATTAATAAATATAAATTTTATTTTTCATTGGTATTTTAAGGAGTGCTGGGAGCTAAAATATGGGAAAAATTCCCCATTTTTAAAATTGAGATATTTCATATTTGCATTTGAATTTGATCCATAGTCATTAGACACCAGTGAAACAATATTCGCGTAATTTCAATGTCTTCTTAAGACTTCTTACGCTTAATACTCCCATTTCAGACATTTTCTAGTATCAAAATAATGTAATGAATGTAGATCAACATTTGCGTAAGAAGTGGTGCAGTATTGTCCAGTTCTGAGAATTAATTTTGCTCGTTTTGTGATAAGTATTCTTACTCCCGACTAACACGAGAAGCAACAAAACCCCACCCCTACACTGTAGAGCTCCCTAGATGCCGTAGGCCTTCTACTCCAATATCTTCTTCTCTTGTACTGTTAGACTTTAGTATTATTTGCCGGTCTCCTGCCTTCTTGACTCTACTAACTAATACGTGTTGTTTAAACGTGAACAGATATTTCGCTGCACGAATTACTATATATACTCTGTAGATATATCCCAAAATAGTCACCACTTACGTTCAAGTGACACTGGCTTGTTTGGGGTGACGAAGAGTAAAAAAAAAAGTTTAGCATGATAACAGATACACTTTAGTCTATATTATTTACAAATCACTAAACTTCATATATTTATTTTATTTATAAATTATTTTAAATGAGCCTTTATGTTATATTCCCCAGCACGATCTACTTACAAGTATAATTTATTGAATTTATTTTTAATTTCTGATTGGTATGAGTATTATTTGCTTTCTATTAAATACTACAATATGTTGTATGCTGGCATTTTATTGGTAAATAGCAGGGGCTCCCGGCGTTGCCCGGTCGTAAAATGCACTTAAATATGATGCTTTAATTTACGTAGATTTCGTATTTATTGTAATAGTGTCAATAATTTCATATTATATGGTAGCCAATATATAGTAATAGTTTTAAAAGTATATATATATATATATATATATATATATATATATATATATATATATATATATATATATATATATATATGATTTGGGTGCTATCAGCTAGAATTGAAACATAACCAAGACATAACAAACCATAGTTTCATGATTAAAACTATATGTACAAGTTAGCCAAAGACTGGAGTTAACTTGTACTCAATATGGTTGGACTGTGGGAAGGAACGTGAATTTTATTAAATACAAGCTGGTTTTCATGACAACAATGTTTTCGATAGACAATATGCAAGAAAAGGTGCTTGGACGGTCCACAGTATTTTATAATTATATAGATTATATAAATGTGCTTCTGAAGCGTTTTTAACAACAAGCATCTAGTCTATTGACTATTAGTGTTGCCACCTAATGTAATTCCTTTACGGATACATCAGTCAAATATGTCTTAGGATGTAGCACTCTTTCTTGCCTTGACAAAGTATATAATCCATTTAGCAATCTAGTGAGTGAAGTTATCGTCTTTTTCTCGAAATTCATTACTCACAAAAAGAAAACAGTCTTTCTCTACTCTGTCGGTATTACTGTGGAAAGTGTTCGATTGGTCTCCAATCTTACGTCCCTACACAAAATATCCGCAACAAACTATTCTTTATTACTGTGCTTATTGTCAAGCGAAATTTCCATGAACAAGTTGTGTTTCCAAGAACTCCCGTCTGTGTATTACAGGACTGCATTCCTGCAGACCACATAGTCGTCTTCAAGTCCAATATCAAAAATCGTTCCCTTAAGCTTTCTTAACCCTACTCATCATTTTAATCCTCTCATAAGATTCTTCATCATTTTACGTACGTATCGTTAAATCTTATAAGCAAATGGCTTTTAGCCTGGTTACTCATTAGTAAACAAAGGAAGTTTCACTAAATGTACAAAAAACTTTTCAATCATAATGTTCCATAAACTCTGTTTATCGCTTTATAGCGGGTCAATATTTATTTTTAATTTTGAAATTGCTATGAAACGCAAAAAAGTGAAATTTGGTATAACACTAGAAGAGCATAACAAAATGCTTTATTTTCCTTACTTTTGTGGAATTGAAACAAATACTTTGAAAGTTATGCTAATTTTTCTATTTTCTGGTAATTTCAAGTGTGTATCACTTTATTGGAAGTGTCTAGAAATGTATATTTTCGGTAATAAAACAATATTTTAACTTCATATTTCTATTTATATGAAATAAAGAACATATCCAGTAAAAATATTAACCAAAATCAAGAACGAAGTTCACATTATTTCGTTTGAAGAAATATTTATTTATCAACATTAATCCCATGCTTTAAAATCACTTTAAATAGCCTCTTGTCAACTGATGATGTCAATCGGCGGATTTGAGATGATGCGATGCTATAGGAAACTTCATAAGTCTTCCTCCAAAGTTCATCCTTCGACGAAAATTGAACACTGGTCCATAAACTTTCATCTTTATTATTGACCAGAGTTGCTCAATTTGGTTTATATCTGGAGAACAAGGTGGCCATGTCATCAAATTTCCTCCACAAATGCTTAATGACTTAAGGTATGATGTTGTTGCTTGGCTGAATGGCATGACACGTTGTTGTGCATAAATATCAATTTGCGGTGACGCGCCAATGAAAGGTTATCAAGTCATGGTGACAAATGCTCATTTTCTTCTATAATATAAATCTCACCTGTCTGTTTAAATGTATGTATGTATGTCTCGCAAAACTTTCGACAGAGGCGACGGAATTTCATGAGATCGGTATCATTTGGAAGCTCGACTCTTCAGACGAAAAATATCGCAACATTGGCTAAAAACATTCATTTCTTCACCCTCAGCTGGGCACTTTTCTACATGGTGGGGTCGCTTTGTTCGCCAATATTTTCCAAAGGCATCGCCTCTTTTCGATTGTCTAGTTCTAATTTGAACCTACGTCACTTCCGGTTTGGCGATGGGCACAGCAGTTAACGCGTCACGTTTTTTTTTTTTTCACTTTCTTTTCATCTTTCGCGGTACGGATTCGAGCCTGCCTGTATAAACCACTTTTTTTTTTTTTTTTGCTCAACACATACCTATGAAGAACCGAGCAACGCCAGGCACCCAGGCTAGTCTATTATATAAATCTCACCTGTCTGTTTAAATGTATGTATGTATGTATGTATGTATGTATGTATGTATGTATGTATGTATGTATGTATGTATGTATGTCTGCCTAAAACGTTCGACAGAGGCGAGGGATTTTCATGAGATTGGTATCGTTTTGAAGCTTGATGTTTCAGACGACAAATATCGAGAAATTGTCTAAAAACATTAATTCCTTCACCTTCAACTGACCACTTTTTGAGAGGTCGCTCTTTTTTGGGCCGATATTTTCGAAAGTCACGCCCTCTTTTCGATTGACAAACCTTAATTTAAACATTCGTCACTTCCGGTTTGGAAATGGGCGCAACAGCAAAGACGTCACGTTCTTTTCACGTTCATTTCCTCCTTCGCGGTATGGGTTCGAGCCTGCCCGTCTACTACCAATTTTTTGTTCAACACACACCGCCAAACATCCAAGCATATAGGGTTTTCAGTGAGACATATATACACATACTTATATGCGTATCAGCAACCCAGTCGGATACATACACAGACACACGCATATATGTGCGTAAAGAAATAATAAAAACTGACACAACATTATGCATCGGTAATTAGGCTGTGTTTTCTTAAACATCACTCATATTTATCACAATGAAGTTAATAATTTAAAATTAAAATGTCCAATAACGTCCATATCACTTCCATAATTATTACTGTATTTTAATTTTAATCACATATTATGTCATTCTAATCATGAGTCATTATTTTTACAATTTTTTATACGTATATTCTAGTTTATTTTCTACTTAGTATTCTACATATTTTTTATTACTTCCTAAATTTTATTTTAATTTTTATGTTTGATATATATTAATATTTATTTTTTATTATACTATTACTATGGTCATACTAATTTATTCTCTTATGGTTTCTTACTCTATTTTTTTAAATTATTAATGTTATTACGTTTTTCTTTAATTATTTTTCCTTATTTTCTTTATTGTCTAATTCTCTTATTTATTTATTTATTTATTTATTTATTTATTTACACTTATATTCTTCTTCTTCGTATTCTTCTTCTTATTCTTATTATTATTATCATAAAAATAATAACAATTATTATTATTATTATTATTAAACATTTAATTTTTATTACCGAAAATTTTAATTTTTTATTAACTTCATTGTGATAAATATGACTTACGTTTAAGAAATACATATGCAACCCCTAAATGTTGATATACCAATGTTAATCGCCTTATTTTGTCTAATGATATAACCATTATTTTAGTATATTACATTATATATATATATATATATATATATATATATATATATATATATATATATATATATATATAGTATGGACACCTCACTTTCGGTGCACTACTGGAATGTAATCAAAACAAATAAAACACTTATAGTCGAATAGAAGATACTTAGTAAGGGAAATACATGTAGTTTATTAAATTCACCCTGTTATTTATGTTTGAAAGAGGAACTTGAAATTATTAGATTCAAGGACCGCGAAAAATTATTAAATGTTAAAGTAGAATCGGCTATAAGCTACAAACATTCAATAAACTGTAAAAAAGAAACAACTATTCCCTTTATTGGAATAATATTACAATCCCTCACCGTTCATTTCCCATACTCTACAAGAATATTTTAGTTGACAAATTTATTAACAAACCAATAAAATAGTCGAAAAGATACGAAGTGGTTCCAATACGCCTCTTATGAATAACTATACTTACCTAAAACGTCGAGGAATAGGCTAACATAAACAATTTAATTAAGGGAATGATGGGGCCACCCTATAACACCATTTCAAGCTACACTGATTTATACTAAAATATGCGAATGAGAACACAATACATCATTAGCCGGAAAAGAGTGAGTGCACTATGCATATTTGCTAATAAAATACCCGAAAACGATTGACTAAAATAATCTATCTGGCTAACATACTTATACATAGAATGATGATATATAATTACGAAAATTATTATCAGAAAACAGCGTTATATAATGGAACTAAACACATAATTGATTTCGAACAATAACTAAGTACTTTAACTTGATGTCTTATGTGAACTATGAGCTCTACAAATATAGACGCATCTATACTACTATATATTTGTTTGCATGTATGCAGTCAGAGAATCCATCTCTATAAGGAAATATATAAACGTATAATATATATATCACATGTCCTAGTATTGAGGAAGCGATAAACAACTCAAATGAAAGAATGAAAACCATTGAAATAAAGTTTATATAGAAACATGAAAACTAATACGTGCATACGCTTAAATGTTTACATCTGTGCTTTAAGGTTTAATTACTATGTACACGATAATGTAAAAAATGCAACTCCCATGATATCATTTATATTTAAATCATATAAAAATACTATATGTGTTACACGTTGTTAATTTGATCATCTAGACGTTATTTTAAATAAATAAATAAATAATAACTAAAGTTTATCAGGAAATAAGGAGATAAAGAATACATCAAAGAACAGAAACAGGCAGAAAGTCTGCAATAGAGAAATGGCCCTGATGAGAATAAAAATGATTTCACTAGAACCACTTCAGATCAAAGTAATAAACACCTAGTCCTAAAACCAGAATATAGCCGTAACCCCTACACCCCGCTGTGATACATTGACCAGGCTAGATTGCATTTTTTCTCTCCCTCATCTTTCACTCCCTATTCCCTTTCGTTGCCGCATTTCTATCTCCTAAATCCAACTATCCAGTTATCTTTTTTTTTATATACAAAATGAATGAAACTTAAAATTCGTTTAAGTGTCGCGTCTTTTTTTTTTGTCTGATGTGAAGGGTCTTTCTAAATTGAGATTCCACTGAAACATTTATGCAGATATGTAACCAATAATCTTTGTATAATAAACATATTATTTACCTGCATATAGGTTCCGTTTTATAATACCCTTTTTTGATTTTATCAATTTTTTTGTATTATCTTTTTTGTATATAGGTTGAAGGTGTGCATGTATGGTCAAAGCATTTTTTTCTTCTTGAAGTCTCCGCAGTTTTATTGTTTTTTTTAAACTTTTAACTTTTCGTGTAATCATCTACACATCTTCAGAAATGTGTGAAAGGCTCGGTGGGAATTATGGGAGGATTTATTTAAATAGTATTTGGTTGCGAGCGAAGGTGCAAGTGAGAGTCATTGAGTCTGCTGGCGGTTGTGGATGCGTTAGTATCATAGGAAACGGGAGAGCGTGCCAGTTCTAGGGTCAGTGGCAGGAACGGAATGTGTGTGAGGGGGGAGCTCTGCGAGGCATTTCAGTATGTTTGTACTATTTCGGAATGCGATCTGATTAAAGTTAGGTTTTTGCGTTTTTATATAAATAGCTTTAAGGATTTTTAGCTTATTGGCATTTGTTTCGTGGTGTAACGTTTTTGTGTTGTTGATTAAAATTTCTCTAAAATTTGAGGGGGGCAGTGGTGTTTTTTATTTAAATGTTTGATTCAAAATTATGGCAGGTAAGGCGACGGGATAATGTAGTAGTGGTATGTCAACGTAACTATTAGTTGCATTGTTGTTATAGGAGTTACATTCTCCCAAGGGGCATTTAAACTGATAGATGGTTTTGGTGCGTTCAAGTGGTTTTAGAGGAGGGGAGGGATTGTTTTTAATAACTAAGTTTTGGATTAAAAAAATGTTTTTTTTATAGTAAATGATGAATGTAATGTTATTTTTGTCAACAGGGGAGATGCATCTATGGAAGATGTTATTTTATAGCGATTTCTTCTAACTTAAAGCCCGGGTGCATTTGATTGCAGTAGAATAGGTTGATTGTATTAGAGTTCTGATGTTGTGGTGTGTTGCTGTTGGTGGGTGTGTTTAACTTATGGAGCGTAATTTTATGTTTTGGAATCTGTTATTAATGAGGACTTGTTTGATATTTTTTAGTTCGATGAGTAGTATATTTTTGTTGGAAGAGATAAGTTTTGCTCGGTTGAGGAGGTTTTTGATGATAGCTGTTTCGTAACTGTGGGGGCATTCGCTTTCGAAATTTAGAAGGCAAGAATTATAGCAGGTAGGTTTTTTTTATAGTTGGAACTGCTAAAAGTGTTATTGAAAGTGTCAATAAGGACGTTGAGGAAAGGAATTTTGTTATTAACATTTAATTCTACAGTAGATTTGAGTACAGAAATATCTTGGAGAAGGTCCTTAAGTGCCAGGATTTGTTCTCTCTCTCTCTCTCTCTCTCTCTCTACATATATATATATATATATATATATATATATATATATATATATATATATATATACGCCCCTTCCAGTCTAGCTGCACTAGTCATGCTAGTCTAGCCGCACTGAAGAGCTGTGATACAGTGAAACACTTTGTCTGTGGATTACTATATATATGTGTGTGTATATATATATATATATATATATATATATATATATATATATATATATATATGAGGGGCGAACCAGAAATAATGCCTATTTTTTATTCCACCGAATGAATAAAATGGAAGTGCAAATTGCATTGTTACGATGACTAAACTTATGCATTGATGACCTGAAAATTTCACCATTCTGTTGCAGATATTGCCGCTGTGAGCCTATAAGAATGAAACCCATGTAATGGACGTGCGTCAGAAAGAGAAATGCGTCATTAAATTCCTGAAAAAGGGGCATTAAGAATGGTGGTGATTATATATAAAAATACGTTTTCGAGCTCAAAAGGACGCTTGTTTTAATGGTAATATTCCCATCTTCCTAGACCTTCAATTGTTTTTATCAAAAAATAGGAGGATTTACTTGTGGAACGTCCTTCGTATGACAAATCTCCCTCTAGACGCTCATGCACAGTTATCGTTCATGGCTGACAAAAGTGCTTTGAGAATGGGGAGGATCTATGTAGAAATATATATTCCGTAGCATAAAAGGTCGCTCGTTTTAATGGTACCCCTATTTTCTTCAACTATTTAAGTTTAAAAAATGACGACTATCGTGTATATATATATATATATATATATATATATATATATATATATATATATGTATGTATGTATGTATGTATGTATGTATGTGTGTGTGTGTGTGTGTGTGAGAGAGAGAGAGAGAGAGAGAGAGAGAGATAGGTGTCCATGGGCATATATTACACTTTTATTTGTGTATATGTAAACAGTAATGTCTACTTTTCCTCTATCTACATTTAACTAAACAAATTCATTTAGTCGTCTTTCGAGTCTCTTACCGCCCACACCAAACTCCCGTGACGACAGTAATCCTAAGAAGAAGTTAAAGATAGGTAATACCGAGGAAAAGAAAAAGAGAGAGCGGAGTTAAAGATAGATATAGATAGAAGGGATATAAAATTGATATGAAGAGAGGGCGACTGATGAACTGATGAAACGCGAAGGCAAACGAATTGAAAACAGTCTCGCTTTTCAACATAAACATTTTTTCATCCGCCATAAACGTTGACGTTCAGTTTTAGAAGAAGAAGAAAAAACTCTTCTATGAAAACACGACTATTCCCAGACGAGTTTACAAATGCTAATTTCAATAACAGACTAACTTGCCCTCTTTTTCAGATATCAGCTGAGAATCCGAATTATTTTCAAGTTAACTAAACAAATCTCTGCTTAATGCGCCATCTTCAGTTCGCCAGATGAAATTCCAACGTCTTTCTACATGCGAAGACGTATTTACTCCTTGACACGGCCAATGTTGCCAACTGAGATTTTCAAAACCCGTTGAATTGGAACAAAAAATATCCAGAAAACCGTAGATTTTATTTTTTCTGCCCTTTATAAAATACTATCAGGACTGGTGTGCCGGCGTTGCTCAGTGGAATAAAGCTAGAACAACTTCGGTAAAGCCCCCCTACCTTGAAAACAAATTACACTGCGATTGTCAACCCTTGAATATGGTCAAACTGAAATCATCTGGCTTCTACTATCGGGAATTCTCTGGCAGTGGCAGCTAGCGAAAGCCACAGTCTGCTATTGTCAGCACGGGGGGTTACTGGTGATTAGTGTTGGTTTGGGGATATTACTTGCGGGTACTGGCAGGTACTCGTGGACATTGGCTGCCTTTGCAACTAGCAGTCACTGGCGGTGGTGATCAGCGTTGACCTCCAGTGAACTGCACGCAACTGAAATCGTATCTTCAACTTTCGGCATTGTTGGGCACTAGCATCCAATGGCTGTTACTGACTGTCTGTGGTGGGCTATTATGATAAATGAGGCTTAGTAGCGTTTTGAGGCGGTTACTTATATTTATTTGCGTTTATTGGTGGACATCGGCTGCCTTTCTGATTGTCATTGTCGGTTCCCGGCGTTCAATATCGACCATGACCATTATCGGTCATGCCCAGTATCGACCTCTATAGGATTGCTCTGAAATAAAATTTTGGGTTTGTATTACTGTACACATAGATTCGAAAAAGTTGTCAAAAAACAAATATATAACAAATAAATGTTATCAAAGGCAAGATAAGTTACTTTTCTACCTAACTGGATATATTTTTCGTGTTTTTATTCAATGTAACATGTTTATTCAGCTCGAAAACCATACAGTGTTTACCGATGTATTAGAACATTCAAGATGGCGTCTTATTCTCTCTTTAACACGGTAAGTGTCGGAAAAGATGTTATAAATAAAAAACCGGATAAAATACTGTTAAAAACTCGCTCAATATGTTACCGTGACATAGGTTGACATATATTCGGCGGGTTTTTAATAGTATTTTGTATAGTTTTTTATTTATAACACCTTTTCCATACTTACGGTGTTAAAGAGGGTGTGAGACGCCATCTTGAATTTTCGAATACATCGGTAAACACTGTACGTTTTTCGAGCTGAATAAATATGTTACATTGAACAAAAACACAAAAAATATATCCAGTTTGGCAGAAAAGTAACTTATCTTGCCTTTGATAACATTTATTTGTTATATATTTGTTTTTTGACAACTTTTTCGAATCTATGTGTATAGTAATACAAACTCAAAAATTTTTGCCTTCAATGGAGAGCACTGGTGGCTATTGGTGGTTTTAGTCGGTTACTTGCGTTTGGCTATTGTCAGTCACTATCGATCCTGGCTCGTGCCGAACCTCATTAAACTGCTTTGAATTGAAATGGCCTATCTTCAATAGTCGTGCACTGTCGTCAAATGTATGGCACTATTATCCATTGGCTGGCACTGTTGGTCACTGGCAGTTATGGCGGTCATAAATTGTTCTTGTACATATGCGCAAATATATATATATATATATATATATATATATATATATATATATACGTTAAAGTTCATCCTTTTTTGTACCTATTTCTTATCCATCTGACAGTAGCTCAAATGGTAGAGATTAAAGCTGGAGCACTAAATGCTTTGGTTTTGATTCTAGCTGATGGCACCCAGGTATTTTTTTTACTTTTGAAATCCCTTCTATATATTGAGTACAATATCATAAATAATAGAGGATTGTTTCTATAATAATAAATACGAAATCTGCATAAATTAAAATATCATATTTCAGCATATTTTACACAACACCGGGCGCCCTGCTAGTATCTTATATAAATAGAAATTCTATCTGTCCATGAATCACAAATTTTGAAACGTAATTAGCAGAATTCATCTCATTTCTCTTAATTATTTTTAGAATTGGGAAATATTACAGTTATAGTAAATAATTAATTCCCAACAAATAAGACGGATGTCATGATAAAAAATCGAAACAGAACCAAAATAGAAACTGGCTTCCTACTAGAGTTTAGACCATTATTTTAATAACGTAATCATAATTGTGACATGGCATCACTGATTTATGATTCATGCTTCTAAGCATAAATTCCAACAAAAGCGCCAAGAAAAATAAATAAATGAATGGGAAAAACGAGTAATGTGCCCACCTTACTTGCCATGTTTCCAAGAATATATGCTCCAAAATTCAAAATAATCGAATTTTACCTAAGGAATTTATTTTATATAATATATGTTGAAAAATGACATTGCTTTAAAATAATTATAATTTTGCTTTAACTACATGTTGTATGTAGTTCTTTCACAATTATATAATCTCTCTCTCTCTCTCTCTCTCTCTCTCTCTATATATATATATATATATATATATATATATATATATATATATATATATATATATATATATAATCAAATAACATTTTTAGATCATTCGTAGACATTTATGTAGACGACACGACATTTCAAAGGCTGGCAATGACCAAGATCTTGCTGATTCTCTCTTTTGTGATATTGAGCACGTAGTGCAATGAGGGGAAAGGGTGTCTATTTAAGTTTAATGCATCTAAAACCAAGCTTCTCTTTTCATCAGAATGGTTCTGACCCTATTAGGCCCCTGTCGAAATGAGTGGCTCTTGTCGAGGAAACGCCATTTCTTGACAAGCTTCTGCGATTGACCGTTACTCCTGGTCTGAAATGGAACACATATACGAAATCTGTTTCCAAGATCGCTAGAAAAATCGCTGGATCTCTCTACCGCTCCTGTAGGTATCTCACTGCCGATGCAATCGTCTATCTGTATAAGAGCCAAGTACTTCCTAAAATGGAGTATTGTTGCCACATCTGGGCAGGAGCTGCTCGACGCGCCCTAACTTGCTTTCACAGAATTCATTGCTATCCTGTTTTTGCTCTATCATTATTTTCACTGAGTGTGTTCTGATCTGTGGTTTTCCCTTGCTAAACTTTCACAAAAAAAACTCGACTAGCTATAACCACTATCAACAATTTACCACACTCTCTATCTGTGCATAAATCTAAACGTAGATTCCATGAACAAAGCTTTGAATAAAACTGCCCACCTGTGAAACCATATTATACTGACTTGCCTACTGGCCGACTACAATATGGTAGCCTTCAAGTCCAATGTAAACAAGTTCTTGTTGAACAGTTCCCTTAAATAATCATATTTTATCCAATCTACACCATTAAGGACTACTAAACTAGTACCTTATATTCATTAACCCTTATTCTCGCGTAGCCGTCTGGCCTTGAGAAATGGTGACTCCCTTGTAAAAAAAAAACATAATGTTTCGTTGTATTTTCGTATATGCAAATCCACTGAACGTCTGGTGCTTATAAAAAAATGCTCAATGACACGCAGAGTGTAATTATAGGTTATTTGTTTATATAAATATTATTGCCTACACTCTGTCCCACGCCCCCTTGCACCATATACCTCTTTTCTATACTATCTATTTCGCTCTTGTTTCCTTTTTATTCATTTTGATTTGCTCAAATGAAAAAATTGTATAAAAGTAGGCTTATTTAAAAACTAGATTCTAAGGAAAAAATATGGCTTGAAGACGATGCTTCTTGAAAGGGGTTGCAGCAGAAACATATATGAACATATATTGCAAATAATGTTTATATAAATACTCTCTGTCTCTCTGTCTCTATATATGTATATACATATATATATATATATATATATATATATATATAAGAGAAAGAAAATTAAAACTGTAAGTTGAACTTTACAATCAAAATTTATTGTTCAACTGAATACTCAAAGAAAAAAACAATTTACAAAATCCTTATTCCTTGTAGTTTCAAAGAATGCTATTCTTGCTATTCTTCTCATCAGAGGACAGAAAGAAATCAGCAAATTATATTTGTAGCAATGCTAGAATTTGATAGTTATGGCATTAAGTGAAACCACAGAACAATAAACTTTGATTGTAAAGTTCAAATTGTAAAGTTTTAATTTTCTTTCTCTTATAATAAGCTCTAATCTCTCTGTTTGATTCCATTACCTATATATATATATATATATATATATATATATATATATATATATGGTCTTTTAAGTTTTTTAACCTTTAAAACTATACAAAAAAAATATTTTATTTTATTTTTATCATTCGTTAGAAAAATATTTCGTCAGTAAGTCATTTAATAACCTGCAATCACTGAATCAACTTGCTCTCTCAAATTCAATATAGTACTAATGGTAATTTAAACACGGTTTTTGGGATTTAAAAACAAAACAGTATATTAAATCAAATTAAATTAAATTAAATAAAATTAAATAAATATATTAATTAAATAAATTGCATAAATTACAAAAAATAAATTAAAATAAATAAATAATATAAATTAAAGCTGGCTCCCCAGCAGTATTGATGAAACACACCTTCCTTAATCTTAAGACGAAGACATGTTACAGATATTAGATCTAGTTTCCTATTCTTAATTAATTTCATTAGCCAATTCATGTTATAAAAATGAATTCCTTACCTGTGAGATTCATCTGTTTCCAAATACTGAATGGATATATTTTTCAATTTATCAGTCGTGTATTTATAAGATTAGGATTAATCCATTTCACTACTTATCACCCCTACTATGATTAGTATCTTATATATTTACACTCTTATTTATTGAAAATTATATATATATATATATATATATATATATATATATATATATATATATATATATATATATATATATATATATATATACTAGCATTTCATCCCGGCGTTGCCCGAGTGTTTGGAGGTGTATGTTGAGTAAAAAAAAAAAGCGGGCAATTTTTAAAATTTGACCCCTATTATGACCCCTTAACATTTATTGTTTTGATCTCAAATAAAGTTATTAACTTAGATCCATGTCCAAGGAACCTATATCTTAAATTTCAAGTGTTTAGAGCCAAAATTAGCGGAAGAGTTCGTTAGAGTTCTCAAAAGTCAAATCGTTGAACTTTGACCCCTTAACAGCCAAAGTTCAATCCGAAACCCGATCTCATAGATTTTCCAATATCTCAGTACCCTGTATATCAAATTTCGAGTGTGTAGACGAAAAATTAACAGAGTCATTGCGTAGGGAAATGAACACAGACAGGCACCCAGACACCCAGACAGACACACAGACATATATATATATATATATATATATATATATATATATATATATATATATATATATATATATATATATATATATATATGATAATGACTTTTGAAAGAAAAATCAGAAAAGGAAGAAATTTTACACGGTTGTTGTAAAGTTTATGCGATATTAAAAAATCTCTTTCTTTCTATCTTCGTTTTCAAAACTGATTATCATAATATGCTATATTTCATTTAAAAGGTTTCGTGTATCGGTTGTTGTATCGTTTTCTTTTTTTCGTCAATTAGGAATGCAGAAGTAATTTATTATCATAGTTATGTGCGTGTTTTCCATTAAAATCACATTATAAAATAAGTTTATCACAAAAATTAAGATACATCAATGTTATTATATAGTAAAATTAAGTAACTCAATAAATATAGAAAATTGAAACTGTTAGTAATTATGATATACTTAATGTAAAATATCGGATCTCTCGTTGTCTAAATATGGTGTGCGTTTAAGAAAAAAAACACATGGCTATAATTTAAACATGCATTAGCAAAAGAGGGGTAGGTGTGGTCGAATCTATAAATGAGTATATTAAGAAAGGAGGGTGTGTGCACCATGTGCGCCCACGATTTCTGGGATAGGTATTTATTATTCACCGCAAGTGCTGATCAACTAGACATACGTTCATTTTATTTAAATTTATATCTTAACAAGTATTACTAAAATGTATAAGTTTATTACGAAAATTGAAGCAGATTGCCAATAAAAAAACATCTCTAAGAAACATCCCTCAAAAATACATTTAAAAAAATATCTTTTAAAATTGATTTCCATTTATCGAAAACAAATATTATAAAACTTCATTGTTCATCGTTTGTAATTCGAACATTACATTTTCTGTTGACAATAACCTACTTTGGAGATATCGACTATCTATATATCTATAAAAGTGAACGTGTCCGTGTGTGTGTGTCTGCGTGTGTGTCTGTGTGTGTGTCTGCGTGTGTGTCTTTCTCTACGCAATAATTCTATCAATTTTAAGTCTGCAGACTCGAAATTTGATATACAGGGTACTGAGATTTGGGAAAATCTACATGATCGGTTTTCGGCCAGAAATTTTGCTGTTAAGTAGCCAAAGTTCAACGATTTGACCTTTGAGAACTCTACCAAACTCCTCCGACAATTTTGGGTCTAAACACTTGAAATTTTAGATATAAGTTCCTTGGACATGGATTTAACTTAATAACTTGAATTAAGCCCAAAAGAATAAATATTAAGGAGTCAAATAGAGGTCAAAGTTTAAAAAAATTGACCGCTTTTTTTTTTTTTTTTGCTCAACATACACCTCCGGGAAAACGCCGGGCTAAAATGCTAGTATATATAAATAATAAGAAGAAACAGAGCTGTGTAGTAGAAATTAGGAAAACCTTTTTATTCATGTGGACAGTTCATTAAGTGTTCAGTATTAAAATAAAAATAACCAACCGTTTTAAAACGTTTTAATACAGTTGGTTATTTTTATTTTATTGAATAAACTGTCTGCATGAACTGTTTTCCATATTTATATTCTCATGTTTTTTTTTAAAGTTTTGTGACTACAATTCATAAAACGTTAAGTTTCATCCTATGCAGTAACCAGCAAATGCATAGAAATGTAAAAAAATTTTAACGTGACTATCTAAATTTTTTTTCTAATAATTTGTCCTTTGATGAGAAGAATAAGCATTCTTTGAAACTCCGATGATTAAGGAGCACCCAGCTTTGGAGCATTCTGTCGAATAATGGAAACTTTTAGTAATTTTTTACTTTATAGCTTTTATTTATCTCTACTATCATCAATGAATATATTGAGCTTTTTCATTTGGTTGAGATTAAACTATGAATAACAATATTTACATTTGGTTTTGGAATTTGCTTTTTCTTGATTAGTAAATTCCTTCTCAAAGCTTTTCTGTATATATTGTTTGTTTGTCTACAATTTGATTAATATATACAAATTGTCCATTGCTTTAAAATTTCATTTATTTTTCTATATAGTATGGTTCTTTTAAAATCTACGATTAAGAAGTTACCTCATTCACATATATATTAAGGAAAATCGATTTTATTAAATAGCTGCATGTTAGTGTAAGATTCTGGCGAAAGAGTTATTTTAAGTGTTCTATTCAAGATTGTTATTTCATCAACTTTAAATAATAATGATATTGATAACATATTTAAGTACATTTATTTGGAATTATTATTTCCGACATCGTTTTTTTTAACTGGTAGAGTTATTTCCCCTGATGAGTTTTTTTTATATGTTCCGAAGTTCGAAAGATAAAAAAGAAACTCTTCCTTACATAAAATAATTTGCTAATCGCAATAAGTTTTTAGCGTGAAGAAATAATTTTGTGTAGACAAAAAGATGTTTTGTTTTATTTTTAAATATAAAAAAAAATAATTAAATAAATAAAACACTTACGTATAAACGAAAAGATCTCATTTGTTTGTTTTTATTATTCTTAAAACGAGGATACAGAATTTTTTATCGTTCCGGGAATTGACCCCCCCCCCACAAAAAAAATTGTTATTTACGAAAAAATGCCAGTGAAAAAACAAACAAACAAACAAACAAAAATCCAATAATAGGAATTCCGTTTTGTTCTTAAACTTTTTAAACGCGTTAATGTATACAACGTTATTATTCTATGGTGGGCAAATTAGCTTTTCCTTTTATTCGCTTTTCAGGTTGGAGTCTGCTTACACGGCTATTTTTTTTCTGTTGCTCCGGCACTCGCTGTTATTTTTATTGAAACAAAAATTGCTTTGATTCAGTTATTTTTTGGCTGGGGTAGGGTCGAGCGCACGAGCCACAAAATGTGCTCAATATCTGGAGAATACTTTCTTTTCTTTGCATCCATTCTACTGAAGTATTTGGTGAAGAGGAAATCATGTACTCCTTTTTTCGGGCGATTACATTTGCATGTTTCATACGTTCTTTTATTTCTGAAATTGTTGTGGGAGTATCGACGTTGCCCAAGATGAAAATAATTAATATCCTTAGTATAGCAGGTTTGTTCCAAACGGATCTTCATGTCGACACGGGCATCGTCGGGTACGCATGCTAGTATATATATATATATATATATATATATATATATATATATATATGTGTGTGTGTGTGTGTGTAATATGTATATATATATGTAATATATATGCATATATGTATATATATGTAATATGTATGTATATATATATGTAATATGTATGTATATATATGTAATATGTATGTATATATATGTAATATGTATATATATGTATGTATATATGTATGTATATATATGTGTAATATATATGTATGTAATATATATGTATGTATATATATATACTATATATGTATGTATATATATGTAATATATATGTATGTAATATATATGTATGTATATATATATACTATATATGTATGTATATATATGTAATATATATGTATGTATATATATGTAATATATATGTATGTATATATATGTAATATATATGTATGTATATATATGAATATGTATGTATATATATATATATATATGTAATATATATGTATGTATATAGATGTATGTATATATGTATGTATCAGGTCATGTCATGTGCTACTGGTACCATGTAACCCAGTACTACCTGCCTCATGATCGGGTTACCGGCGACTAAACTGGTTCCCCCACCAGACTTGTTTGGTGAGGAGGGCGGCTAGTCTCCCTGAAGGATTAAAAACAAGACCTTCCAAAAGGCGAATGAACTCTTTTTCTGGGTCAACGGCCAACTAGCACCGTGTATATTTGTGTGTGTGTGTGTGTGTGTGTGTGTGTGTGTGTGTGTGTATGTGTGTGTATTGAGGTGGAGAGGGCTCCCGTAAGCCGTGGTGAAGGCAACCTTTCTAGGAGAAGCAAATCTCTGATTTAAAAAATCATAAAGCGGGAGACCAGTACCCGCATTAAGCTGGTCTGCAGTTTGATTTGTTGCTGGCTATCTTGCTCTTGCTTGTTGCTGGATCTCAACATTTTGAACCAAGAGAGAGACTTAGCTGTTGTACAAAGCTAATACTCTGTAACGTCATCTGTGTATAGATACTCCCTCAGGCATTTGGGCTTATGGATATTAAATGTCTGAGGGAGTGGCACTCGTCTGACAAGACGTTGCAATCATCATCATCATGTATATATGTAATATGTATGTATATATATATGTATATATATGTAATATATATGCATGTATATATATATATGTATGTATATATATGCAATATATATATGTATATATATGCAATGTATGTATATATATGTATGTATATATATATATGTAATATATATTTATGTATATATATGTAATATATATGTATGCATATGTGTTTATGTATATATATATGTAATATAGATGCATATATATATGTAATATATGCATATATATATGTAATATATCAATATATATATGTAATATATATGTATGTATATATATGTAGTATATATGTATGTATATATATATATGTATGTATATATATGTAATATATATGTATGTATATATATGTTAGATATATGGATATATATATGTAATATATATGTATGTATATATATGTAATATGCATGTATATATGTGTAATATGTATGCATATATGTAATATATATGTATGTAATATGTATGTATATATGTAATATATATGTATGTATATGTATATGTAATATATATGTATGTATGTATATATATATATTTATATATAATGTACGTATGTATATATATATATTCATATATAATATATATATGCATATATATACTAGCATTTCAGCCCAGCGTTGCCCGGGTGTTTGGATGTGTATGTTGATCAAAAAAAAAAAAAAGTGGTAGTAGGAAGCCAGGCTCGGACCCGTACCCCAAAGGAGGAAAAGAACAGAGTAAAACCTAACGTTTATGCTGTTACGATTATCGCCAAGCCGGAAGCGACATTTTTTAAAATTAACGCAAGACAGTCTAAAGGAGAAGATAACTTTAAAAAATATCAGCGAAAAAAGTGACCCCCCCCCCTGTAGAAAAGTGCCTAGTTGAAGGGGGAGATATTAATGTTTTTAGCCAATTATTCGATATTTGTCGTATGAAAGGTCGAACTTTAAAACGATTCTGATCTTGGTAAAATCCGTTGCCTCTATTTAAAGTTTAAGGCAGACATGCAAACAGACATACATACATGCATTTATATATTGGTAACTAAAAAAGTTCGACCCAAACTGATGAAAAAAGCCTGCCCTATCTCTGAATACCCTTTATGTAAAATTTCAAATATTTAGGCCAGAAATTGTCTGAGTAATTTGGAAGAGACCGCAGAGGTCAATTTATTTTTAACTTTGAACCCTATTATGACCCCTTAAAATTTATTGTTTTCGGCTCAAATCAAGTTATTAAGTGAGATCCATGTCCAAGGGACCTATATCTAAAATTTCAAGTGCGTAGACCCAAAATTGACGGGGGAGTTTGGTAGAATTCTCAAAGGTAAAATCAATGAACTTTGATCCCTTAATCGTCAAATTTCTGGCCAAAAACCTATCACATCGATTTTCCCAAATCTCTGTACCCTATATATCAAATTTCGAGTCTGTAGACTAAAAATTGACAGAGTTATTGCGTACACAGACACACACACAGACACACAGACACACACACAGACACGTTCACTTTTATATATATATAGATATGTAAATATATGTATGTATATATGTAATATATATGTATGTATATATGTAATAGATATGTATATATATATATGTAATAGATATGTATGTATATATATATGTAATATATGTATGTAATATGTAATATATATATATATATGTAATAGATATGTAATAGATATGTATATGTAATATGTATGTGTATATATATATATGTAGTATATATGTATTTATATATATGTAATATATATAATATGTATGTATTTATATATATGTAATATATATAATATATATGTATATATATATAATATATGTATGTATATATGTGTATATATATATGTAATATATATATAATATAAATGTATATATATGTAATATATGTGTATATATGTAATATATATGTATATATATGTAATATATATGTATATATATATATATATAATATATGCATATATATGTAATATATATGAATATATATACATATATATATATATATATCTAAATAATACTTGGGATATCTTATATTGTATGGATCAGATGAGGTGCCCAATAAAATTTTGCTCTCAGCCATGTACTCTATCGGGATAAAATAAGATATGCTAATTATTCATCTGATTATAGAGAAATAGAAACAATGCGCAAATTATTATTCAAATGATGGACCTTTTAAATCACCGAACACACTACTCTAATTATGTAAAAATTGACATATTTTCAGTGATTTATCTTTAAGTATACTATACCGCAATATTCTTGTTGACCACAAGGCCAACCCCATTGTAGGAGGTGTTTCCACCTTTATAGTGTAAGTAGTGACCGCTGTTATTAAGAATGCGTCTGACTTCACAGACTCCTATAGCATCAAATTTGGTCTTCTGTTATTCATCCTCTAATTCGGTTACTCTAAGATCAGTAGACAGTTACCGTGTGTTGTACGTTCCAATGTTCACGTTCCAATGGCAGACTGTCCGAATCCAGAGAGTTTTAGCACCCTCTGTTGCTGTGTTGCTTGCTGCCGGAAACATGGCTCCGGGGGAATGAGTGCCATTTCTTATTCTTTTGCATCATAGTTCTGGGGTGTTGCCATACTCGCAACGCTTGGCCTGTGGGTTGGCGAGGATATTACTCATACCTGAAGGAGTTTGCTAGATGGCCATATGCACTTAGTGCTCATCCGCCCTTGGACAAGTCTTTTTTTTTTCGTCCTGCTGAGTGTCTACCCACCCTCCTCATTAAGCAAGCTTGATAGGGGTACTGCTTTAGTCGCCGAAAACATGACAATGGGACGACTAAGCCGACACCCCCATCAAGCTTACTTGATGAGGAGGGTGGCTAGATACCGAACAGGACAAATAAAAAACTAGCATACTGCAGGAAGCATCACAAACGTCAATGGTGTTTCATAGTGGCACAGCTCACCATCAGGATCAACCAGGGAAACCTCACTAACGCCATCCAGATTTACCTTCCAACAACAGGCCATATTGGTTAAGAGGTGGAGAAGGTCTATGAAGATGTCGATAGACTTCATTTTTACCAGCAAAGCCAGTCACACCATACTAATAAGGGATTTCAATGCCAAGGTTGGAATAGGAAATACATTTGAGTCAAGTACTGGTCCGTACAGTTATGGGACCAGGAACATCAGAGGTGATACCCTTGTTAACATTGCAGAAGACCACCAGTTAAAGATAATTAACATGTTATTCGAGAAAAAAAAACAAACAAACGCGCTGGACTTGGATATCCCCTAATGGCACCGCAAAGAATGAAATTCGCTTCTTCCTTACCAACAGGCCACTGTGGCTGATTTTTCGCCCATCAACAAGTTAAACACAGGGAGTGACCACCGAATAGGCAGAATGTCTCATAGACACTAAGCTAGAGAGGACAAAGCAGATCAAGCGACACAAGAAACCAAACACTCAGGATCTAGCGGACAAGTCATCACAGTTCCAGCAGATTTGAGGTGCTAGCAACACCAAAAGATCTAAACACTGACTACGACAGAGTGATATCAGAGATCAGCCGGGCTGCACTGAAAACAGTTGGTCAATACAAACCACAGAAACCAGACAAACTCTCTAGTTACCAAGCAGCTGAGAGAAAAACATCAAATGAAAAGAGGCGGTACCAATGTACAGCACATTGAGATATGCAAGGCTTTAAGACGCAGAATGGCAAAAGAAATTTCAGACTTCAATGAACAACAACTATTACAAGCCCTTAAAGTAAACAAAGGCATTAAGTCCATCAAAAGAAGCATCGGCAGAAACAACATAACCTATCTCAAATAAGAAGATGGCACTCTCATCCATAGCGTAGACATAATTGTTTCAAAATGCGAGTTCTACGCTAACCTCTATGCCACCAGACAACCAGGACATACTCCAGCTCTTAATACACTGAATACATCTGAGGAACATCCTCCACCTATTTTCCCATCGGAAGTGAGGGCAACTATTAAGCGACTGAAGTCAGGCAAGGCTGCAAGGGAGAATGGTGTTACTGCAGAAGTACTACAGAGCGGTGGTGAACCCATTGTTGATATGTTTACAAGACTGTTAGTAAGTGCCTCTCGAATGGAAAGGCTCCAGATAGATGGAGGAATGCATCAGTGGGATAATAAGAGAGGAGACACTGCAGATATTAAAAACCATCGGCCAACCAGTCTTTTGCCAGTGACATACAAGGTATTCTCTCAGGTTGTCAGTAAAGGTATTCTAAGACGCATGCAAGGGACGTATGCTAACCATGAGAACAAGCAGATTTCAGAACAGGTTACTCCACCGTCGACCATATCCAGGTTGACAGTCAACTGAAAGAGAAAGCCAATGAATACAAGACCCCACTGTGCTTTGCCTTTGTGGATTACGAAAAGGCTTTCAACTCTATAGAGTTTGATCCGCTATTCACTGCCCTTGAGAACCAAGCAGTTGACTCTACATACATCACCTTGCTGAAGACTTGTACTTTAAATCTCCATCGAGACAGCAACAAGATGAAGCTGGAGACAAGGTAACAACATCTCGCCAAAACTCTTCACGGCCTGTCTCCAAGATGTGATAATCAGTCGAATTAAGTGGGAGGGTAGAGGAGTCAACATCGATGGCGAGCATCTGTCACATCTCACATGATATAGTACTGGTGGCACACTCACCTCATGAACTAAATAACATTCTAAACGACACCCAGTCTAAGATCAAACCGGTTGGCCTCAATATGCATCTTGGGAAGACAAAGGTGATGTTGAACCAGCACGCTGCCAACTCGCTCATAATTGTTGATGGAAAGACCATTGAGGAAGTTGAAAGCAACATCTACTTAGGAAAGAAAATTACGAAATATGGAGATCTCTTCTCTGAGATAAAGAGAAGGATAGTATTGTGATGGGCAGCTTTTGGGAAAGTGGACAATATTATGAGAAGCCGAAAAGCAAGTATGGCAATCAAAATAGAGATCTTCAATGAATGTATATATACTACCTGTGATGAACTACGGTAATGAAACGTGAGCACTGACGTCTCGGTAAAATGAAAGATGGAGAGGATAATGTCCGGCAGCACTTTACAGGACAGAAAGACAAACATCTAGATCCGTCAATAAACAAGAGTTACTAATATCAATACTACCATCAAGACATCCAAACACGGATGGATAGGGCATGTAGCCAGACATGACAACAGATAGTCCATCGGGATAACGAAATTGACACCCCGTGAACATAAGGGAAGACTAGGAACAAGGTGGAGGGACGACCTGGTACAACATATGGGTCCCACATGGCAGTGGATAGCTCGGGACCGAGATAGATGGTTGAATTCCAGGGAAGGGTTCCTTATTAAGTGCTAAAACCTTTATTGATATTGATTAATATTGCGCCGCAATATATCTCCATCCGGACAACTCCGGGTATATTAAATAGAAATGTATTATTGATACCCGAGCGTTCAGCTACATTAACACTAACACTTACTTTATAAATAATTGGAAATGTTTTTGTGATTATTTCCGAGTGACAAGCACATTTTTTTTATTGGTAAAAACTGTCTGATTGACAGGGGTATATGCCAACCGGCATCTTCACTTCCTATAGTATTTCTACTGTGTTTAAAAAAAATGATTACACATTGATATATGGAAATATAACAATAAAACTTTTATTGTCGGTGATGGTAGTCGATGATTGATTGTAAGGAGGGAGATCCACGCACAGGAATTTGACAGGTTGTTTCTTCACAAGCCAAAATCGTCAACAAACCCAGACATTCTTTTTGAACTGTTATTAAATAATAATTTTTGACCACCTGAAACGCCACCTTCAGATGGAATTATACTAGTAGCTAAATCCTAAGGGTATTTTATTTGACCACTGTCGTTTCACTGAATTGATCTGACTTTGGTTCGACTTAATTACACCTGTGTATACCCATTGCCGAAAAATGCCCTCGCAATATGATAAATTTATTTTTTTTTCTTTTGACCATTGATCAATTTTGTTGTTTCTTATCAAGCAGGTGCTTGATGTCAGATCATTCATTTTTATTCGAATGCTATTTTGGTCTATTCGATAGTTATTTATGGTGTTTCTTGCATATTGTGGTCAAGTGCACATCTTTGTCAAAATGATTCCTCCATACACACGCCCCGCATATTTAACATTTCTCTTATGAATGAGCATGGACTCTTTTAATAATAGATCCACTTTATCCGTATCAATAAACGATGGGGAGCTGAAACAGATAAGATGCAAAATCATTAACAGGAATCGTAAAACGTTTTAAGCACACATTCAATAATGACACGAAACGATGCATGTTCCTCAAAAATGTTTATCAGTTATGTTCGAATTTCACAAGCTTATCATGAAATTCTAAACACGTGTTAGCAATGATAATTCTAAACACGTGTTAGCAATAATAATTCTTAACACGTGATAGCAATACTAATTCTAAACACGTGTTAGTAATAATAATTCTAAACACGTGTTAGCAATAATAATTCTAAACACGTGATAGCAATAATAATTCTAAACACATGTTAGCAATAATAATTCTTAACACGTGATAGCAACAATAATTCTAAACACGTATTAGCAATAATAATTCTAAACACGTGTTAGCAATAATAATTCTTAACACGTGATACCAATAATAATTCTAAACACGTGATACCAATAATAATTCTAAACGCGTGTTAGCAATAATAATTCTAAACACGTGATAGCAATAATAATTCTAAACACGTGTTAGCAATAATAATTCTTAACTCGTGATATCAATAATAATTCTAAACACGTGATAGCAATAATAATTCTAAACACGTGTTAGCAATAATAATTCTAAACACATGTTAGCAATAATAATTCTTAACACGTGATATCAATAATAATTCTAAATACGTGTTAGCAATAATAATTCTTAACACGTGTTAGCAATAATAATTCTTAACACGTGATACCAATAATAATTCTAAACACGTGATACCAATAATAATTCTAAACACGTGATATCAATAATAATTCTAAACACGTGTTAGAAATAATTCTAAACACGTGTTAGCAATAATAATTCTAAACACGTGTTACCATTCATTTCTCACTAGCAGCAACCATTGATGTTCCCTTCGATCTGGGTAACAATTACCCCCCCCCAAATGTCCTAGTATGCGCTGCACCACTCCAGTGAAGGACTGATTAGTGCTTTACCTTTTTGAAGAGTATTCGAAATCTGTCACTCAGACTCTAGATAAGTAATTGCAGTGAGCAATTACTTATGACGACCTGTGTGAGAATTCCTGTTGAATATGCAAGAGAACATAAAGAAGAAGAAGAAGAAGAAGAAGCTATTAAAGATAAAATAAAAGAAATATCATTTAAAGACCGCCCGCTGTCTCCCCCCCCATCTCCCATAATCCAGAACTGATAGTTATTTTTGATAGAGAATCAAAAACAAGTTTGAATTGAACGAGATTACGTCATTAACGAAGTGACCTTTCCGCCAAACCTTCCTAATCTGTCAAAACTGTCATAGAATAGAAGAGAAATGTCGGCATTTAAGAAAATGGCCAACATTGTTTAGTGACAACGAAATATTTCGAAGTGGGGAGGCGGTCGACACAATGAGGGGAAAAACATGTGTAAGAATATGGTTTATGTGTGTCATTATGTGCAAAATATGCGTTCACTTATGAATAAAAAACTGGAATCTTAGAAAGATCTCCATTATTCCAGTAATTATAGAAGCAACGAAACACATTGAAAAGAATTTCGAAAAATATCTCACCAATATACTAGGTGAAACAAGTGGGGGCGGTTAAAAGATATACTAGGTGAAACAAGTGGGGGCGGTTAAAACTTTTTAAAATATCTCTCGGTTGGAATGTATGATGAGATATTGGGTGAATGTCTGTCATCCGGTAGGATGCCCCATCCCAAGCTAGAACAAAATTATAAGAACTATTTTTTAATATATAGGACGACAAGAACACGCACACATATTGTGTAAATGTCTCCAATAGACGATCAGTCAACAAATATCCATTGAAGTAGCAAGTCCTGGGTCCGTATACAAAAAAACAAAAACAAAAAAAAGAACACGTTGGAAATAAGTTACACACCGTAAGAACGTAGAAAATGTTAAACCTGGCATAGTTTCATTGGACCAAAGAGAGATAGTAGTGTCCCTATTGATGCTGGCTAAAAAAAAAGCTAAGAAGAACACAACTATAAATATCTAGGTCTTATTTACGACATGAAAAAACTCGAATCTTAAAAAGCTCTCGAACATTCTAGTAATCATAAAAGCTACCTGACTCATGAAAAAGAATTTCAAAAACTAACTCGCAAATATATTCAGTAAACCAAGTGCGAAATAAATCTAAATCAAGTGCGCTTAAATGTACGGTTGGAATCGTAAAAAGATTTCTCTGTAATATCTAGCATCCGGAAAGATGCCTTCATCACCGGCAACAACAAAAAAGTAAGAAAATTGAATATATATATATATATATATATATATATATATATATATATATATATATATATATATATATATATATATATATATATTTAATAATTATTATAGCAAATAATTTTATATTATATATATATTTTTTTTCTAATATTTAAATATAATAATATTTCCAATATTTCTAATGTATTCTTTGTCTTACATAGAATAATAAAAATCATTTGATCTGAAACTCATAAATTTTTAAATTCATTGAATGACTAAATTTGATTTATTTGCTCTATCTTGTATGTCGAGCAATTCCTATTTAGGTGGGATAATACTTATAGAATATTACTGCCAAAAATATTTTGTAAATCTTATAATCACAGGTTTCCATACCAGCTTTGTTGGATAATTTTATTCTGAAGTATATATATATATATATATATATATATATATATATATATATATATATATATATATATATATATATATATATATATATGTTGGAGTGGCAAAATTTTTATAAAAAATGGACCATATTTAGTAGATATTTAATCGATTAAAATACGAATAAAATAAAAAACGGTAACATCATATATATATATATATATTTATATATATATAGACTTGTATGTAATATACCGAGTTCGTGTAATTCAGTAAATTTCATATAACAATGAGTTTTAAGACAAAAGGAGTTGACTTAAGGAGTAAGCTACAAAATTATCATATTTCATAATTGGGCATTAATATGCTGTGAAAGCAAAATCAAGACTTCAAAAAAGGTGTTGATGGCAACAAAAAGTGTATTTCATTTTACGTTACACACTTCACTGGCTACTGGTATGTAATAATGTTGACTAAGGAGAAATGTGGTTGGCGATTGCGCACCTCCTGTTACGCACGCAAAAAAATCACGCGCAGGCACCCCTTCGTGGGTATCCATAGTCTGTCAAAGACTGAGGGAGCCCTATATATATATATATATATATATATATATATATATATATATATATATATATATATATATATATATATATATATATATATATATATACTTCAGAATAGCTTTTTTTTAGCAATCAGTTGTTATGGAAACGTGAGATTGTAGGTTTACAAAGTACTACTGGCAGTAATATTCTATAAGTTATCCCATCTAAATAGGAATTGCTCGATATGCAAGATAGAGCAAATAAATTAAATTGTAATTCAATGAATTTAAAAAAAAACTCTCATTGAAATGAAATGAAGTGGTTGAGTTTCATATCAAAGAATTTTTATTATTCTAAGCAAGACAAAGAATGCTTTAGAAAATTAATCTCCTTAACCTATAGGGTTTCGATGTCTACCATCTCATCAGAGGAGAGAAAATATTAGCAAATAGTTATAAAGGTATGCACCCTATTTGCTGAAGTCAGTGAGACATGGAAAGTCAAACTGAAAATAATGCATTTATCAGAAGTCCTGTATCAAGAGGATTTGTAGAAAAAGGATATGAATGTTTTTTAGATCCAGCTTGCTTGGTAAAATCCATGTTATACGTTCTCTACATCCGTTTGGTAATAATGTCCAAGTTATATATTGGGTAATCCGCATAGCTGTGTAGATATCCGAATCGGGCAAGTGTTTGTATAAACTTATTTGTGGGTCCAGCGATAATAATTCAAAGTCTGGTGGAAACCTTTTCATTAGAAGTCTATATTATTTTTAGTGGGGCGAAGTGTTAGGGAGAGTAGGTAGTGGTAAGTGGTAGGAAGTGGGGTGAAATATATGTGCATATTCATCCCCATATACATATGAACACACCTATACATACATACACACATACACATACACAGACATATATATATATACACATACACACATATGTATAAACATATATATATTA
>NC_136487.1:86006406-86096406 GCF_053919585.1 Euprymna scolopes | reverse complement strand
ACATAGAATGGAAATTGGCAAAAATTTTAATAAAGACTTTTCATATCTATCTGCGTAAGTATACTTTGATATTTATGTTTCAGTTTGAAGAAATATGGAATAATAAAATTATGGGGTGTTCGTTCGCGCCTGAACTCCACAGAATGGAAATATGCCACAAAGTTTAACAAGGTTTTTTAATATAGATTCACAGAATATTGTGATAAATGTTTCAGTGTGAACAGGTAAATTATGGGGTTTATCTATTTTTACTTTCATCATATTTTGCTTTGGTTTTGATACGCCCAAATTCGAAGCTATCTCTTTACACCCCTTCCTTTTCATAACCTATGATACTTTCATAAATCAGAGTCCATTTTCTATAGGCTGTTTTTTAACCCAGTCAACGACAGGTACTTTTGCTAATAAAATGTAAACAACAAACCGCCATTAAAAAGGCAAACAAAAATGCTGAAAAACAAAAAGAACGTGGTGCAAAGAAGGCTAAAACGCAATGAGAAAAAGAAGGAAAGAAAATCATTTTATAAAAATAAAGGAATGTGAAACAAAAGACGCTAAACGAAGTGAGGAATCGAAGCAACTCGTAAAATGGAAGTTAAGGATTGGTGTTTATTTACACTTGGCGCTGAGAATCAATATTTAGCTTGGAGGAACAACGCGTGAACGTGTCATGGAATATCAAGACTATTTTAAAAAATGGTGACGAATAGAATTTCTTGATTGCATTCTACGATTAATGTTATTGTTTATATCTGTATAATTCTATAATTTTTAGTTGTACATGTAATTTATAATCATAATTTAATTTAATAAATTTTAATTATAGAAAATTCTCAAACAGATATTAAGGAAAGATTTTACACACGTTAATTTGAAATCGCTTAATCCTTTTCTATTAATAAATGTTCATTGTATATATTTCTTTAATAAAATGGAACGATTTCCTTCCGTAATTTTCGACACTGTGGGAAAACAACTTAAGCAATTCCTATTCAAATGTTTCACATTGTTGTTTCAGTTTTTAAAACATTATTAAAACATTATCTCTCGTATTTTTTTTTATTGTCCTAGTTTATTATCTTTTATCGCAATAGTTCTATTAGTATCATTATGAGTATTGTTATCAGTATTATCATTATAATTTGTATTCTATTTTTATTAGTATTATCATTATAATTTGTATTATATTTTTATCAATATTATAATTATAATTTGTATTATATTTTTATTAGTATTATCATTATAATTTGTATTATATTTTTATTAGTATTATCATTATAATTTGTATTATATTTTTATCAGTATTATCATTATAATTTGTATTATATTTTTATTAGTATTATCATTATAATTTGTATTATATTTTTATTAGTATTATCATTATAATTTGTATTATATTTTTATCAGTATTATCATTATAATTTGTATTATATTTTTATCAGTATTATCATTATAATTTGTATTATATTTTTATCAGTATTATCATTATAATTTGTATTATATTTTTATTAGTATTATCATTATAATTTGTATTATATTTTTATTAGTATTATCATTATAATTTGTATTATATTTTTATCAGTATTATCATTATTATTTGTATTATATTTTTATCAGTATTATCATTATAATTTGTATTATATTTTAATCAGTATAATCATTATAATTTGTATCATATTTTATTAGTATTATCATTATATTTTCTATTATATTTTTATCAGTATTATCATTATAATTTGTATTATATTTTTATCAGTATTATCATTATAATTTGTATTATATTTTTATTAGTATTATCATTATAATTTGTATTATATTTTTATCAGTATTATCATTATTATTTGTATTATATTTTTATCAGTATTATCATTATAATTTGTATTATATTTTTATCAGTATTATCATTATAATTTGTATTATATTTTTATCAGTATTATCATTATAATTTGTATTATATTTTTATCAGTATTATCATTATTATTTGTATTATATTTTATCAATATTATCATTATAATTTGTATTATATTTTTATCAGTATTATCATTATAATTTGTATTATATTTTTATCAGTATTATCTTTATAATTTGTATTATATTTTTATTAATATTATCATTATAATTTGTATTATATTTTTATTAGTATTATCATTATAATTTGTATTATATTTTTATCAGTATTATCATTATTATTTGTATTATATTTTATCAGTATTATCATTATAATTTGTACTAGCAGGACCCGTGGAAATTCCACGGTAGTTTAAATCTTGTAAAACACGTAAGAAATTCCTGATTGTTATATTACAAAAATGAACGTATGGAAGCAAGTAGAACAAACAAAGGACTGTAGTTAAAACTTTTATTGATTGCCAATGCGATCGTAACTGATGCTGTTGATATTGTCAGGAAGTGCTGGTGATGATTGAGGCGGTGACAGGGACGTTGATCAGCTGCTTGGAGTGAGAATAGTGGTCAGTCAGCAGGTTCTGGGGAGTCAGACTGTGAATTTAAAAAAAACGTTGTGACATTGTTGACATCGATTTTGTGAACGTTTTGATGACCCCAAGTTGTTTAATATTTCAGGACATCTTGGATTACATGTATAGGTAAGGAATAGGTCTGGCTTTCCATATTTACAGAAAACTGCCATTGCATCTTGATACAGTTGTTGAAGATTCCTAGGACTTCCTGTAAATGAAGATGGTAGAATAACTGGTACACCAGAATCGCCATCTTCATTCCTTGCTAAATGATCCATTAAGTCAGAATATTGAGCAGTTCTTGGTTGACTTTGATAACTTTTAATGAAGTTAAATAAGCAACTGTCAACTTTTACATATGCAATAGACTTTTCTATTTATTTTAAATATTATTCAATGAAGATTTGGAAATTCACAAATATTTTTAAGTCGAATTAGTGATATAGATTTCAATTAATGCATCACAACTTCCTGATAATATAAATAGAACACTTTGAATTTTCTGTACAAAAGATTTTCCATAAAAACATTGTAATCTGTTATAATATTCAGACTCTTGTGTATTACATGCATAGAAAATGAAGTGTTTCTGTAAAACTTACGAAATACAGTTAAATTTTGATTTTTCGATAATCAAAATGATGTGAGGTAGGTTAAACAAACTGTACACTACTTTTTCATCAAATTATGAATTTTAAATATAAGGAAAGCAATTAAAAAAAAAAAATTTTTCCAAAATCATATTTACATCCAAGTTAATTTTTAGATTCCATAGCTGTTCCTGATTGTTTTCATAACACTTCACGGTAAACAATATTCTTAGTATATGTTACACCACGCTTTCTTCCCTGATTATCATCTCTGTGCAGTTGCATTACCTTAAATTTCACACTGTGCTTAGATCGAGCTCTTGAACATGCCACATACAGTTGACCATGAGAAAATACAGGTTGTTGAAGATATATACCAACCTTATCCAAAGTTTGGCCTTGTGCTTTATTGATTGTCAGTGAATATGCTAATCGTATTGCAAACTGTATCCGATGAAATGCAAACGGAACATTTGTATCACTTGGCTTTAACTTAATTCTTGAAATGATAACTGTGGAACCTCTATTAGATCCATTAATTAAAATAGCAAAGATGCTGTTTTGATGACATTCTTTTATTTTCATCCTAGTTCCATTACAAAATCCTTGATTTATGGATAAATTTCGCAGTTACATTACTATTGCCCCTATTTTCACATTAAGTCGGTGAGATGACATTCCAGATGGAGTTAATGAATTTATGAACTCGATAGAATAATTTTGAAGTTCAGCATCATCATCGGAGCTGTAATCTGTACTTAAATATGTATTTATGCCTCCGGGAAGATTATTTAGAATTTCTACATTTACTGTTAAACATTCTGTATTTTTTTGGGGTCATGATGATTCTATTTTTCATTTCTGGAGGGCTGCAATCAAATATTTCTGAGATTAGAGAACCATTACATACCGAATCATTAGGAACATCTATGGCATCTACAGGAACGTCATTAAGACTGCTCGTTAGTATACCATTACTAAGATGAAGGAGCCATCTACAAAACTCCTGTTCATTTATGTTAGTTCTGACGTTTTGTGTTAGTTGTAATTGACTGAAATGATGCCACATAGGGCATCTTTTAAGACAGGTGTCTTTAATAGATGTAGGTGATCCATGTGGCACTACTGGCAAAATTTGCCTGAAGTCACCACCAAATATTTTATCGTTACCCATTATATCTTGTAAACATCTATCTATAGCAAGCAGTGCATGATTAGGTATCATAGAGGCTTCGTCTATGATGAATACCATTATCTTTCTCAAAAAAGAAGCATGCTCTGATACAGGAGAAACGTTACAGACACTGGTTTCTGTCAGAGGTACAGGTAGTTTGAATATACTGTGGAGTGTTTTCCCTGAAGTTAGCATTGCAGCAATGCCACAGTGGCGGTTATAGTACTGCTGGAGGTGAAGTAATCATATAACATGTTGAATAAAAAGGTTTTTCCTGATCCGGCTGGGGCATCTAAATAGAAGCAATTGTTGTGTGGGGCTACTTTTTCAGTTGCCATGACAGCCTTGTATTAAAGACCTCTAATTGTTCATTGTTTAACAATTCAACATTAGGCCCGTTTGTATTTCGAGTCATATTATCTATTGGAGGATCACCTGTTGGTTCAGGTAAACCCATTGCCTGGCAAGAAGAACCATGCTCATAAAATATTGCTTTTATCAAATGAATAACTGGGGGATATGTATATACACTGGCCCCCGCCCTTTGCGGCCCGGGCGACAAGATCAAAGTGTAGTATCTGTTCCAACAGATACTGCAAGCAAAGACCATATGTGGGGGTAACCCCACATATCTGACCAGTCAAGTCAAGGATTCGTCACTTGACACTCAGTCCAACAGGTGAGGGGCCGGGAACCGGCCCAGCACCTGTTGGACTGAGGTACAACGCCTGGGTAATACCTAGGAGGTCCACCCTCCCAGGCCTTGCCACCGGGCTTTCCGGTGGGGCAAGTTTATTGCTTGCTGCCTGAAGCGCCCCGACCGGGGAATGCCGACGGGGTTACTCAGGCAATTTTTAAAATTGCAGGAGTGCCCCTCCTTTAGGGGAGCCTGCGGGGTTCCCACTTTCCGGCCTTGTGCCACATTTTGCTGATGTGGGCAGCAAATAAATATCAACCCCACATATCTACCTTGGTCAATGTAGGGGCAACCCTTCATACCAACAGTTCCTATCAAACTCCCATTTCCCACTCATCGGGAGCTGATCCCCATTCCCCCCTCTCTCTCTCTCTCTCCACATTAAAAAACTGCCTTGTGCCTAATTTGCTCAGTTGGGAAGCAAATAAATACAAACTGGGGGATATGTATAATATATCCACCAGTCCACTACACTTTACCGTAAAATTCGGCTAAAACAATTGTTGACGAATTACCTCCTTTGAATCGATATTGTCTCCTTGTGACAATTGAAGCGAAAACCTTATTAGGTATTAAATGCTAAAACATTTTAATACAGCTGGCTAATTGGCTATAAAGTAAGTTATTCCGAACTTTGATCTAACATTTTAATAAAAAAAAAAAGAAGCTTAACATTTTCTTGTATCTTTTTTTTTATATTAAGAAAAATGTAAGCATCACGCTGAAATAATAAAAATGCCATTCTTAATAAGGGGAGAGGGTTTGACTATTCTAAACCTTCACCTAAATAAACATTTAATGAAAAAAATGTTTAAAATGTTCTTGTATCTTTTTTATAATTTTTGTTAAATAAGAAAAATCAATAAACTTTGATAACACTATTGTAAGAATCATGCTGAAAGCCATTCTTAATATGGGGAGGGGGTTAACTATTCTGAAACTTTACCTAAGAATGTAAAAAAAATAAGGGAAAATATATGTATGAACAATAAATATTTCTTCAGTTAAATAAAATATACTGAAAATCTTTAAATAAGGAATAAATATTTATTTAAACCATAATTATTGAAACAGTATTTTACTGCATAAAAACAATGGTTATGGGGAGAAGGGTTAACTATTTTGAACCTTCACCTAAATAGCGATTTAATGAAAAAAAATTTAATGGTCTTGTATCTTTTTTTATAATTTGTTTTAAAATAAAAAACAAACAAACTTTGATACCGCTATTGTAAGAATCATGCTGAAAGCCATTCTTAATATGGGGAGGGGCGTTAACTAATCTGAAACTTTACCTAACAATGTAATAAAAATAATGGAAAAATATATGTATGAACAATAAATATTTCTTCAGTTAAATAAATTATACTGAAAATCTTTAAATAGGAAATAAATATTTCTTTAAATAAATTAAATCGTAAGTAATGAAACAAAGTGTTTTATTTCATATTAAAAAAAAAATTGTTGTGTCCATCAAAATAAAACAGACAAAACATGAATAATAACTATGTAAACAACGTGAAGATGTATAAATGTTACACAATTACTCGATTCGGCATTAAATAACACGAAAAAGGATTGATATGCCGTAAAACAAAAACAAAACAGAACAAGACGTAAAATATGTTTTGACTCTGTATTTGCGAATGGTGACTTTGGTGATTTATTTAAAAAAGTCATTCTTGACTTTTGTAACATTTATTTCGAAACATATTTTTTGTTATGTAAGGCTCACTCAAAAGTAAATAAAAAAAAAACAGATAAAGTGACACAGTAAAAAAAAAAAAACGAACTCGTAACGTTAAATGTAAAAAATATATTTATTACTGAATAAAATAGAATAATCGTTCCGTATTCACTACAATAATAAACAGAAAACATCGTTAAAAATGTAAGTAAAATACTATTTAAACTGTGGAACGATACCTTCTATGCATAATCGTCTTTAAAATAATCCAGAACCATAAATAGACAGTTCATATATATATATATATTTTTTGTTGTTGTTCAGGAAGTTTTGGAAAATAAAAGGGTTTAATGATTTTTTAACTAATAAAGAGTGAACAATAAAGGGAGATAATTCACATTAATTAATGTTTGCGATGATGATGACGCGTTTCATTAATTAATGTTTGCGATGATGATGACGTGACACCGTACGTACAAGCAAATTAATATATAGATTATATTTTTATTAGTATTATCATTATAATTTGTATTATATTTTTATCAGTATTATCATTATTATTTGTATTATATTTTTATCAGTATTATCATTATAATTTGTATTATATTTTTATCAGTATTATCATTATTATTTTGTATTATATTTTTATCAGTATTATCATTATATTTTGTATTATATTTTTATCAGTATTATCATTATAATTTGTATTATATTTTTATCAGTATTATCATTATATAATTTGTATTATATTTTATTAGTATTACTATTATCATTAACATTATGATTGCTCTTTGTACGCTTACTATTATCAATAATGTTAGTATTCTAAATACTAATAGTTGTCGTATTACAATTTTTGTTATTATTGATCTTTGTATCAATATTGCGAACATCACTATCATATAGTATTATTAATCAATCATACTGGCTTAGGCATTGCATAATGTTCATCATTTACTATGAATTCGCTGGTAACGCCGGGACACAGGTATGTATTGTGTTGAGACGATTGAGCGGAATCAGAATCGGGAATTGGAAAAATCGGAGCTTTTTGGGGTATCGGAATCGGTGTTAAAATCGGAAAAATTTAAGCCTATTTTCCGTTGTCAAAACCGATTCGTGTAATTATCTTTTTATTTGCTTTTGGTTTAAGAAACATCTTCCACTGCTTGTAGTAATAACAAAAATAATAAATATTTATTGATTTAAACTTCCAGTAAAACTAAAATCTCTAGATCACACCCTCGCAAGTGTGTTTTTACGTCTGAAAAAATATATATACATTTAAGATGTGTTTTTACAGTAATCAGGACAAAATAACACTTTTATATTTAGAGATGTATAAAGAATCGGAATCGGAATCGCTAATTGTATCGGAATCGGAAATTTAGTTCAGAATCGGTAATTGTATCGGAATCGGTAAAAATATTGGAATAGTCCCATCACTAATGTATCTATATCTATATCTATATCTGTCTCTCTCTCTCTCTCTCTCTCTCTCTCTCTATATATATATATATATATATATATATATATATATATATATATATATATATATATATATATATATATACGAGTAAAGTAGTAATACCAAATACAAAGGCGAATCGAAGGTGCCTTTTTTATTGGCTACTGAACCGAGATGTAGGAAAAAGGCACCACTCCATTCCCAGAATTACGTCATTCATAATCTCATAATGTCGAGTGTTTAGCAAATGGACATCCATTTAATTTTGTAGTCTTTCGCATGACTTAACCGAGTATTGAGCGCTCGTATCCAGACCCATTTGTAAACCTTCTTCCCATTATGTTGCAGGCCAGTCGTTTATTTGTTAGTTCATGCTTATGTTTTCATCAACTTTCTCTAGAGTTTTTTTTTGTTTGTTTTTTTACAAGCGAGTCGCCAGAGGGCCACTGGAGGATAAGGTACTCAGCACAACAGTGTACAGATTGTTAGTCGTAAAAATTGGGTAAAATTCAAGAGGCCAGCTTAACATGAATTTGTTTACATTGGACTTGAAGACGCCCCTATTGTACTGCCAGAAAGCAGGTCACTGGAAAAGAATTCTACAGGCGGGCAGCATCCCGGTGATAATAATTTTATTTATTTATTTTTTTTTATTTTGGCAAGTGCCAACATTTATATTCTCTGGTCAATAGAATGCAATTAACCAATATATATTCAATGAAACGAGAAACATATCTTCATTGAATTGCTATTCGAAACAATTTGGTTTATGTTATAAATGATATATACCTTAAACACACACACACACACACACACACACACATATATATATATATATATATATGTGTGTTTAATTATACGAACATTATTGGCTACATATGTGCATACATACTTCTACAGAGATCTATATCGTTATTATAAACACTCGCTGCTAATTCATCGACTACTTTTTAATAAACACAGAATTTTCAGTGTACTTACATCTAGGAAAAGAATCTACACGACCATTATTCGTATATATATATATATACATATATATATATAATATTAGATGTATATTATATTTTATATATACATATACACATATACACATACACTCACACACACACATATATATGTGTGTGTGTTCGCATATATATATATATATATATATATATATATATATATATATAATTCCGTTAACTGAAACTTCGCGAGTAAAATAAGTGCCTTCTTTATAGCTCCGGACGAAACTATTTCAAATAGCAAATTAGATAACCACACCAGACTCCGCTCTATAATTTAAAGTCAATGGTCAGGAATTTGTTTAACTTGTCTGAAATAACAGTAATAATTTATATATTAAACATTAAATTACTATCGTAATTCTACGATTTTATATGAATATTTTAGTAATATATAGTGATAAAAAACGGGTGCGAACAATGGCAAATCATATTTTTTCCGCACTTTTAGACGAAATGTGTACACTAGTAAATAAATGTTTGCCGTCAATTTAATTTATATTTTAAATAAAAAATGCCTGTGCAAAAGAGCATAACAAAGTTGATGAAAAAAAAAAACCATAGATGGCGGACATACACTAAAGTTGTACATAGACATTTTGCTATTTTAACTTTTATGACTTCTGAAAATAAAATTAAAAAAATGATAATTTACGAAAGAAACGTTGTTGGGCACGAGTTACTCCCCCTTGGGTATTAAGATAAGAATCTCAGATTGAGGCGGGGTGTCTACGTTCATTATCTCAGCCAGACACTTGCGGTTCTGTTAACTCCTTTAAATCTCCAGGCGAGCACAAGGCCGAGCGAGAATCTTGTTATCAGCATGCAATAAATCCGAAATATATCTCCTGCATCTTCTTCTTCAAACCTGACTTGGGGTTGCGATTTCTATAAATATAAAGTTGTTTCATCGCGTATACCATGCATCTGTACTGACAGTATTTTGATAACATCTTTTTCTGGCTCCTATCAAAGATTTAAGGTTTCACGTAATCTGAAGCATTTTAAGTTACTGCAATGTAACACGCCTAGATGAGGTGATTAGTAGGTTTAGGGCAACGATATCTACTCTAATCTATTATATAAATATAGTCGGTATATGTATATTTGTTTGTTCAGGAATACATCTAAAAACAAAGGCTTGTACCATGGTCAGACACAACTTTTCACAACTAAAATTTTACCAGGCATAGCTGTAATGTCTACTACTCGCATGTCAAACATGCGATTCGTTGCAAACTTATTTGTAGCCCGCGTGGACAGAAACTTTGAAAAAGTATGTGTGGGGAGATGAACATATCAAAATACGAGGAGTGTCAGAAAGGTAGTAGGTAATTTCTTGTGGCTGACTACCTGTGTTACCTACGAATGAACTGATCCATACACAATAAATACCGGAAACAAGGCCGTAAGGTGGGGGTCGATATCCGGTAGACCAACCTGTTCCGTCTGCCTGCTTCCCACCTGACTACAACTTGGATGTCTTCAAGTCCAACGTTAACAAATTCCTCATCAACCGCCCCCTTAAGTAAACACTTCATCAAATCTCCACACTAACGTAATGTACTTGCAATAACCCTTATCCCTGAGTGGCTTCCGGGCCTTGATAAGTGGTGACCATTGTGTAAAAAAAAAAAGTTGTTTGTCGGCTGGACGAATAAGCCTCAGTTTTTTATGTTCCTGTCAGCACATTTTATACTCTATTACTGTGTTCTGTTTTTTCTTTGTGACCCCTTAAACGGAGTCATAATACAATTATATTTTGTTTTTTGTTTTGTTTTGTTTTTCTACATCGAATCCATTGATCGAAACTTTAGAACGTCACTGGCACAAAGTTTTTTGAGTTATATTATTTTTATTACGAAAGAAATTACAGGCGGTTATATTATGAAAACTCGAGGGATTTACATACATTCATGTCAATATTTTCAGAAAAACGTGTTAAGTGATCATCACTTGTTATCTCTGATAAAACTGGCAACTGCACAAACAATTCAGTCTGACGTATCAAAGATTGTTTAGGAGAGGTGTCAAGACTCAGTGCAGAACATGAAAATATTTTGAATTTTGCAACTATTGTAATTGATATGCATTGGATTTGTTGCTGTTGCATTCAAATATAATTAAACCATCAATTTAAATTTTCATTATATTGAAATAAAGAAAATCTCATGCTAATTTCTTTCGTTATATTCTTTGGTTGAACTATACGTTACATTTATACTTGCATTCTTGAATACGACAAAACACTTAATTTTAAGAAAAACATATGCAATAATTTTTATCAAACTACTTTAGTTATAATTGTAGGAAGCGGCCCTGATTTCTGTCGCCCTCTTCGGACTGAGTTTGGAATGCATGATCTGCCAGATACCTTCATTGACTGTCTCCGGTCTCTCTGACAGGATGTTTTATCATGATACTTCATACTGCAAGTGAATCCTGATATATTATTCAAAACAACAGTGTTCGAAGTCCAAATACGATTTCCTCGACACATCTATGAACTGGCTCTTACTAATAACAGCACTTTGCTTGATTCTCCATCAGACAAAACGAAGTCTAAAATTCCAGCATGATCAAGAAAAACTGACCAATAAAGATGGATTACGACATAGTTAAGTGATCAATTGATGAAAGGAAAATTGGGTCTTCACTGCTTTACTATCTCAACAATTAAGAGATCGAGGAGATATTACACTACTAGATGACCTACGTCAATAGCAATTAAGTTAACTAGTGTGAATTGTGACAAAGGTCACACTGACTGTATTATTACCCAGATATGTAAAACAGAATCGTTTCGAAGGTTAAATGAAAGATGGGCGACGTAAAGTTGAGACAGGGGCAACAGGTCAAACGGTAGAAAAAAACAGGAGTCGAACTATGACAGATAATGAATGATATCACGTTTTTCGAGTTGAGGGAAAAATATAATCTTCAATTCAGTCTCTCTATGGAAGCCATGCGAACAAGACAATAATGTGGGAAACATGTCATCTAAGGCGAATCTTACTCCGATGTCATTGTGCGTCACTCATTTCATTAAGTTAGAAAGTTAAGTTTAACAAGTAAATAATTAGCTAAGATTACATTAGTCTCTCTCTTTCGGGGGTAAATTCTCGTCAAATAAACTCACATATTAAAACTCCTAGCGAACGTCTCCTTGTGTTATTTTCGTCATGACAAAGAAGCGGAAAACGCATAAAAGTTCAGCACGTATAAACACCACTAACGTACGTATAAAGATTTTCATATTGTTATTGAAAATGTCACAGAGAATCTTGATTGAAAATTCAGATATTTATGTATCAACCACGGAATGAGGCTTGTTGATCTCGGGGAGCTAACTGAAATAAAATTTAAAAAAAGAGAGTTTATAGTTTACGTACATACCTAAGTTACATAGTCTACTTTATATTTCCTGGTGCATGTAAAGAATAATAAAACCTGTACAAATACATTCAAACTAAATATAATAATAAACAAATGACATTCAAGGATATTTTCTATGAGATATTTTAAAAAGTTTTATTCATCCCAAATAAGGCATATTGCTAGTAAGACGTAAGGGGCTACTGTGATGGGTTGTCAGATCTAAAGAGGATTATGTAATTGAAAGTTAAGCAGCAACACCGTTGTTCACATTACATTTAAATTTTTACCTGTCTGCAGAGTCGAAGAAACATGGAGAAGTGTTATAGAGTCGGACTGTATAACGAGTTTATTTAATGTGTTTAATGCTATGTTATGTATTGAGTATATAACGCGTGTATATCTAACGTGTTTGTGATCGTCTAGTTTCTCTCTAGATGATGGAGTTCATATATACGTGCGATTTTCTAGTGTCCATGTATTTTGTAGGTGTCGATATAATGTGTGCAGTGCCGTGTGTGTGTGTGTGTGTGTGTGTGTGTGTGTGTGTGTGTGTGTGTGTGTGTGGTAACATAATAAAAAGTTCAAACGGACAATAACATACAGATAGTCCTTTACAAAATGACGAATAACAGTTTATGTGGGGTTTACATCTGGCAAAACAGGGGAACATAACTGTAAAAATATGTAAAAGCTGCAATGAAGAGTCATCCTAAAGAACGACCATCTCGGTTTATATTTTAATGCAAGTTTCTCCGGCATACAGACCTCATTACGACCATCCGGGGAAATAAGCTGTTAGACTTCAAGCATTTGCGAACTTCTGAAATGTAGTAGGGGTAGAGTTTTTCTGCTAGTCAATAGCCAATCACATTTCGTAGAAGTACTTATAAAAAAAGTTGTGCAATATTGCGATCATGCGACAGGAGCTGGAGCTTGGTAGGCGCTGCCGGATCTCTTAGGTCAGAAATTACTTCTGCACACTGATCAAGAGCGAGAGACTAGTTGTTGGTGCACCAGCCCATATATGCTATCAATATTCCACGTTTGGGCGAATAGTCGTTGTGCAGAGATATAAGATATTGACATGTTTGCATTTTCTAGCCAGGTAAAGGGAACCTATTTTGTTTGTCTTGGCAGTATATTTTGCCACTATTAATTCATGCTGTCAGTAAATCTTAGACCAACGAGTTTAAAATGTTTGACTCTCGGAAAGGGTGTAATGAGTCATTAATAAGTTAATGGTTGGAAAGTGTTCTTAGAATTAGAGGTTAATCTCATTTTTTTTAATAGATGAATCGTAGGAAAACTATAAATAAAATATCTTTCCTCCCTATAGTTGTCTATAACTTTTCGACATATGCCAACCAATACACAGCAAGTGATAACAGCGTCGACCTCGACATGAGTTTCATTTTTCTAAACATGCTTTGTTTGATAAAACAAAATATCACATATTCTAATTCAGACAAGGATGATATTTCATTCCATAGATGATCCTATTCTTGGCATTGATTTATCCGATATCTTTTTAAGTAAAAAATTCTTTCGAGAAAGAAATCTGGTGCTTACGGAAGGGGACCACGTGAAGGTCGCCAAAATTCTAAGTGAAACTGTTTCCGTGGAATGAACTAAATTCAAACTTGGAACATCCAGGTCATTAATCTGTGTCGATGACCACTTAGCCACTTGGGTACTGTCATTTCTCCACATATAATCCCTGGCTGTTTTTATTTTTAAGGTTTGTTCACGTTAAGATAGAAAAGAATCAACACAATAAGAGACTTCAAAATTAGTTCAAACCAAAAAAGTGTATCTCGTAGTCCTATTCTCTCTTTTTCTCTTAATTTTTATTTTAAAATGTGTTTACGACAAATAGATAAAAACAACAACATAATTCTAGTTTTTTTTTTATAAAAAATGTTGTTCCGACCAAAGATAAGTGTTTACAGCTACTTTTTTAAAACAAAATGTTTGTCAGAAATAAAAACGTAATCCTTTTTATAAAAAAAAAAAAAATGCGGTCCTCCTTTACATATTTTATCTAAAGAAGTTTGTTTAAAATGGGAAACTCTTTCAAATAAAATAAAGTCTGTCTTCTGCGCATGTGGTGCAAAAGAACATAAAAGTGTACATAAGTTATGATGTCGATGACACGATAGACATAAATTATGCAAACCGAATTTCCATTTACAGAATGTTCTAACTTAAACAAGTTAATAAACGTAATAATTAAAGTAACGGCTAATTAATATGTATTTGTCTTATGCCTCTCAGAATATACTGTCACATTCATTTATAGATTGTCTGAGTCTGGAAATACGTGTATTTTTTGTATTAACACTTTATTTTGTGCTCTCTTTATCTTGTTATATTATATCATGTAAAGTACTAGCTCTCATGGTTCGTGTTCCCTCTTTTACGTTTGTCTGCAACAAACTGCATATATATATATATATATATATATATATATATTGTTAATAGTTTTTAACCAAAGGATTCAATATATTAAAATATATCAAAATTCGGTAATGTTTATATACCAATAAAATTTAACTCCAAATAAATTGACTCAAATATTAAGCTCCATAATAATCACGTAAGTTAAACTGCTTGATCTCTTAAATAGTGTATCTGAAGGGAGGCTGTTTTTGGAATATTTTTAACCATAATGTTTGAAATTGTCCGAATGGTCACGAAACAATTAAACGTATATGATAATACACAATATGATGCTTACATTTTGATTTTTATTGTCTTGTACGTATATATATATATATATATATATATATATATATATATATATATATATATATATATATATATATACGGCATAATCACGTTGACACACCGGTTCTCGTCAGATCATCAAAGTTAAGCAACGTTGAGCCTGACTAGTACCAGATGTGCTTTCCGCTTATCTCGGCATTGTTTCCAGTCGTTCTGAACCTCCACATGCCAACGATATTCAACAATGTAAACTCAGGAGAGGTGTGGTTGGAGATTCCACAACTGGTTGCCACAAAAATTTCACGCGCGGTTACCCTTACCGTGGGTATCCATAGTCTGTCAAGACTGAATACGAGCAGGAAGAAACGACCGTGCCTGGGATTGAATGAGGGTTAAGGAATGTGCTACACTTCCAATACTTTTATTGTCATCGAAATCAGTGAAATCGCTTATTCGTTAATCAAGTCGATTGATTATCTGTTTTATTAAGGAATCCAGCGTGGTGCACCGAGAGGAAACCCACATATCTCCTCGCAATGATGTAATCTACAATACATTGTAGTCTACAACGCACTAGAAACTACTGTTGATTTTATGAAATTATTTTTATATAATGACGTGAATTAAAGTTTAAAATGCAAAAGTCAAGTATCATGGTTCAGTTGTTCCCTGAATTCATTTTGTGTTCATTCTACACGCCGGGCTTTTCTGTTGCATAGTAATAAGACTTCTCAAAATTCACTTGTAATGTTAGACCGTATAGAAGTTTTAAGTTTAATCAAAATCGTGCCGTTCCTTCTCTTTAATCATATTTTCTCGATTATCAATTTCCGATTCTTATCGAATGTATTTCAATACAAAACCTATTTAAGAACACTCACAGGAACATAAAGTTCATTTGTGTGAAATTTCGAATAGAATCTGCTCAGTCGTTTTGGAGTCCACAAGGAACGAACAAACTCACACACACAAAGTGCCTTACACACACACACACAGACACACACACACATATATATATATATATATATATAAAAAAAGGAGGGAAAAGATCTACCTTAAACCACTAACCTAGTTCTAAAACAGATCCTTTGTTCGATAAAATGCATGCCCATTGGCTGATAGGAGGAGGCGCGGTGGATACTAGAAAGCTGATTGGCTAACTAGAAATCCTCAAATATATAAAAACAAGAAGCAACCACAAAATTCGCGCATAAGCCTGACGAATCCTACAGTGGATGAAACGCAGAATATTCAGTGTAGCTTAATCGCCATATATATTTTATGAATTACTATATATATATATATATATATATATATATATATATATATATATATATATATATATATATATATCAGACACGCTGGTAAGTGGTATAACGACGAGACATATCCGTGAATGATAATAAAATATGTACTTAAATAAAAAAAAAAATAAAAAATATAATTAAAATAAAAAATAATATCTATTTATAAAATTATATATATGCGTGTGTCGGGGGGGGGGGGCGTTATTGGACCAATAAATGCAGAGATACATTTTTTAAATCAATCGTCGACACATTTTATTTATTAGTGGTGAAAAGTAATTAACAATAGTTTGTTTTAAGAACCGATTAAAAACAGTAATCTTAATTGTTTGTATCACAATTTAAAATAAAGACTTGTTTTTAAGTTTAAGCTGACGCCATGAACAGGAGGATCTGGGAAACCAAGTTAATCTTGGATATCCTAAGCTGATGTCTATTAATGATGTTTGGAAAATCTATAACAAACTTCCAGATTCTGCTCGATATGTGTAAAGAAACCTCTATACGTGTGGGGGGATACGGTGTAATAGTACTTCATTACTAGTCATTACTAGTTACCTTTGTCTTGGAAGTGTAGAACGTTCGTTGATCCTCATTCAATTCAATTCCGGGCAATTACTTGTGTTTTGTTTGGTTTGGTTTGGTTGTTTTTTGTTTTACGACACATCAACACTTTTCAGGTTATTTAATGCTGAATCCAAAGATTTTGAAGAAATTTTTTTTGATAGAATATATTTGTTGTTTTCAAGTCGGTTTCTATTGAACCCATAGTTGGAACCCTAACAGGTACTACCACTCCGGGTCAGAGTGGACCTGGAAGCAATGACAATTAAAGGGTAGCTTCACACTCCCCAAAGCCCGGAAGCTGGGGCCTCACCACTGGATATAGTTTAAGGTCATATCCAGGACCTTGTGTTTTGTCTGCCGTATACTGTCACCTAAAATAAGAAAGGCCAGCATGCGCAAGATGGCGATCAGATTCCCCATGTTTGTTATCAAAAAACTTGCCAATAACGGCGCTATTGAGATCTTTTTCTAAGTAGCCCGGTATTAATTTGAAGTCATGTTTCATGGTTTTGTTGTGGTGCATGGTAATCCAATATCCAGACTTATTTTACATGTGATCCTGTCAGGTGCATAGTGTTTATCTATCCCATATGTAGAAATAAAAGTGCACTATCACGCACATTGTACGCATTAGATGTTTACAATAGGAAACGTTGATAAAAATGTGTTTGGATGGTTTATAACTCAAAACATATTCTCGAAGTTATATTGATTTTTTAAACATTCTGTATAAAAACTTCGACTTTACCGAGTAATAGTATCTAGTGAAGACAGCGATTCATTTCATTTATAGTTTAAAACTTACAGAAAGTAAAACAGTAAGAATAACAATGATAATATGGGGTTCAGAGCTAGGAGTATAGTTACACAAGAATATGCAAGTATGTGTGTAACCATGATGAACGCATATTGATTTATTAAAAAAAAATTTTTGGAAGATTACTAAGACACGAAGTTTGGGTATTTTTAGCTTGGAGCAAAGTGTAGTCGCTGTTCAAATACAAAGCTCTTCATTTTTTTTGCATCGTCGATGAATGACAGAGAAATCCTACTAAACTGAAGAAAATTGTTATGTTTGTTCCAATCTAGATTGAACCTTTCTGATCCTGATTTTCCCCTTAAACCGACGATGTGTTTAACCCTTTATGGGGAGGAAAATAAAATAAAACTATTTTCATCTGCACTATCGAAGTGCATTACCAAACGGTTAGTCGTGCAATACCAAAAATAGCCAGATGTTATTCTGTTGTAAGTTGGCCTTGGGGTCGCCATTATATGACCTTTTCTCCTTTGAAAGCACGTGAATATACAAAGTTTATGTACTCTCATTATCCGTAAACGTGTATGATGAATGTCTACTCGAGAGAAACTTGAATGTCTACTAGACAATATCCTCGAGTGTGTAAAGTCTCTCTGTAATGGTGTATAGCACAAAAACCTGGCATGAAGATACTTTTTCTCTACAAGTAAACCTTGACTAAATATTCAAAATGGCGTAGCATTCACGGCTCAAATAAGATCTCGACATGGTTAACCCACATTGGCTTTTACAAGGAATTGTTCAACTTCTCCAAGTGATGTCACCTCAAGTAGCAACACGTAGCTGAATACTCCATCAAACTAGATGAATTTTTGTCTTGGAATCCAGTAATGCCAACAGATTAAAAAGAAACATATTAAAATGGTCAACTGGGGGAAGGAAAATTATGTTTAATTTCTTTACTAACTCAGTATTTGAGAGATAAAAAAAATATTAATTGAATATTCGAATGCCATGTATCTCATATAGAGTTCAAGTGTTTGCCCCTGGTTGTGGGCCCCTTGATTTCTGAGAACTTCGACTGAAGTAAAATAAAAAAAAAAAAAAAAATGAAGCAATGCCAAGTTTGCTGTACAGATTATTAGATGCTTGTAACAAGCGCACATCGAGTGCAGGTGAGATACCACATGAAATTTTATGACATTATGAAATTTTATATCATGCAATTTTAGCTATCACTGCGTAATAAAAATACACCAGTTACATTCTCCCTCGTATCTCTTCATATATACATAAAACGCAAAAAAAAAAAAAAAGATCTGCACAGTTTAATTACTATACATTTTTTCATTGGCAGGGAGATCCTGGAATCGAATGAGGATCAACGATGTTGCACATTCCCAAGATTTTAATAAACTGACCATTTCTTAATCAAATCTATTGATTGTCTGCTCTAGGCCCACGGTGCACCGAGAGAAAGCTTCACATTATTTTTATATAATAGCTTGAATTTAAGTTTAAAATGCAAAAGTCAAGTATCATGGTTCGAGTGTGCTTCAAACAACAACAACAACAACAAAATAATAATAATTTCAAACGCATCCCTGTCTTCTTAAAGAACCTACTATTAATTTTATACACCGGCCCTTTCTGCTTGTCCGATGATAAAAATTCCCAAATGTACTTGTGATGTAAGGCTGTGTGATGATTAGGGCTATGACACCAGCATATTCTTTTCATTGTTTTGATTCTTGAGTATATATCCGTTAATGTCATATCTATATATCTATAAAACTGAAAGTGTCTGTCTGTCTGTCTGTCTGTCTGTGTATCTGTATGTCTGTGTGTCTTTGTGTGTACATTTCCATACGCAAGAACTCTGTCAATTTTTAGTCTACAGACTCGAAATTTGATATACAGGATACTGAGATTTGGGAACATTGACATGATCGGTTTTCGGCCAGAATTTTACCGATTAAGAGGTCAAAGTTCAACGATTTGACCTTTGAGAACTCTTCCAAACTCCTCCAACAATTTTGGGTCTAAATACTTGACATTTTAGATATAGGTTCCTTGGACATGGATCTAACTTAATAACTTAATTTGAACCCAAAACAATAAATTTTAAGTGTCATAATAGGGGTCAAATTTTAAAAATTGACCGCTTTTTTTTTTTTGCTCAACATACACCTCTAAATACCCGGGTAACGCCGGGCACCTATGCTAGTGTTTTTATAAAGGCGGATATGGTTCTGGGTTGATTATTTGTGTGTAACTGTGTCGGATATATACCCGAGAGTTAAAAGAATGAAAAGAATATGCTGTTGTCGCAGCCTTAGTAATGATATTAACTTTGCTCAAAATCGAGCTGTTCTTTTCTTAATGGGATTTTTTCGATTATCGATTTCCGATACTTACCGGAGGTATTCAGATACAAACCTTATATAAGAACATTCATTGATACATGAAGTACATTTGTATGAAATTACATAAAAATCGGCTCAGGAGAGGAACGACGGAACTCACACACAAAGTTATTTTATATATGTATATACATAGAGATATGTATATAAAATCATATTTATATAGAATATATACGTATGCGAATAAATTTAATAATGTAAGCATATATATTTCTTTACTTTTTATATATAGAATATATTCTTTTACAAATGTGTACTTTTATTTCTATTATTTATCTCATTACTTTCCTCAGCGAAATTATTACATCTTCCACTCTGTCTTTCTTATTTCATCGCTTTTCCCATGTCTTTGCTTTACTGAGAATGTATATATATATATATATATATATATATATATATATATATATATATATATATATATATATACATATATATATATATATTGCTGTTCTCAAATATCAGATATTATCAGTTAGATCTCTAGTCCCATCAAATATATATTTCTTTTTGGCGAATGTAGTGCATTTCCCCTCCCATCTTTCTGTCTCTAGCTAACACACACTTACACACACATACATACATATATATATATATATATATATATATATATATATATATATATATATATATATATATATATACATATATATAAATGTCAGATATTATCATTTGTTGTTCAAATCTCCATCCTCATCATTTCTCCACCCTCATTCCATCGTATACTTTTTCGTTTCTCAGTGAGAGACTTGCATCTGTTGGCATTTCTTATCTACAAAATAAGTAAACACCTTTCTATTCCATCCGACAGACCAACGAATAAATCTCACAAAAAATGGGCTAACATCATTTTACAAGGTTTTTTTTTTCAGATATAACAATGCACCTGTGAGGATCGCAGTTCTGTTAAAAAAAACAATAACTGTTCTCACAGAAACAAATGATCCGTTTTTCTTCTGTTCACAAGAATTGTTAATAATGCCATTAACATATGATTTTAATAACGTTTAACGCGTTTCAGCATTCATTCAAGGAGTATTGGAGTTTGGATGCATTCGAGAAGAGATGTCATCTTCAAGAGTCTTCGGTATTTCTGTACAAATATTGGTTGACATATGCTGACATAAGGATGCTTGGAGAAAGAGAGAGAGAGACAGACAGACAGAAAGTGTGAAAGAGAGAGAGAGACAGACAGAGAGAAAGAGAGAGGGACAGTCAGAGAGAAAGACAGAGAGAAAGAGAGAGAGAGAGAGAAAGAGAGAGACGGGCGAGCACAATTTATCTAATATCGTGTGCCCACTCTCACTAGGTGTTTTGAGGGACGGCAATTTTTCGTGTCTGCCTCGCTCGAGTGTCCAGTTAGAAAGAAAAAGACCCCCCCCTTAAAAAACCTGTGATTTCGTAATTTTCGTTTGCAAATCAATCATTTTAGCCGCCTAAACTTTCGGCTTCATTTTGTTGCGTTGGTTTTTGTTTTACGGAATATCAACCCTTTTCAGATTATTTAATGTCGAACCCAGTGATTTTGAAGAACAATTTCTTAATAAAATATATTTGTTTCTTTTTTTTAAGTTGGTTTCTATTTAACCCATAGTTGGGACCCTAACAGGTACTACCACTCCGAGTCAGAGTGGACCTAGGAGCAATGACAATTAAAGGGTGGCTCCACACTCCCCAAATCCCGCAAGCTGGGGCCTCACCATCGGACATAGTTTAAGGTCATACCTAGGACCGGCTTCATTTTGTAACCACTACCACTATTTATTATAGTTTAATTTTATTCGAAATTTTATAAATTGTGACATATCTGTTACGATATTCTTTTTACACAACTAAAAATGGTAAATCTTTTTCCTTCGATATAACCATGTTGTTTTTCTTTTTTTATATCGTTATTGTTATTATTGTTGTTTTTGTTATTTTTATAATAATGATAATAATAATAATAATAATAATAATAATAATAATAATAATAACAACAACAACAACAATATCGAAATATTATTCTTCATTATTTTTATAAAGTAGGATAGAGACTTATTACTTTGTCATCTATTTATATACGTGTTTTTACTGTCTCCAGACACGTGTGTATATTTTTGGCGATGCTGAAAAATGAAAGTCAAACTTTCTCTCAGAGACATCAAGAAATATAGTTTGAATCAACATGGATAAATACATAAAAAAGCAAGAGACGGGAATAATGACTTGTTGAATTAATTAAAAGCTATAGCCAATTAGAACACTTAAAACATTTTTTCAAATATAACTCAATCTCAAAGCAAACGTATATTTTAACATGCGTTTCTTGTTATTAAAGTATATACGTAAAGAGCCTTAGGAAAAGAAACGCTGATAACCCCTTATTTGCTATGACGATAGATTTTTAATTTTAGATCTTACAACATTGATACTCTTGAATATATTCTCTTGCGTGTTGGCATTTTTAATGTTGTTTCCTTGTTAGTATTTTGAAAATGGAATAAGTTTACACGAAGATAGACAAGATGGACGGTCAGGTTTTGATTATGCCACGTGGTTTTGAATTTAAAGTAAATATGGATTCTTTTTTTTAACTATGAAAATAATATAGCTTCTTATATAAGTGTTTTATTTAGATGTTTAATTTTCCTATATTACATGCTCTACTAAGATTTTAAAGTGTAGTTTGCTCTACTATTTTTCATGAATTCATATTTTTCATAATTGAAAGTGATCCAACAACCAATAAGGACACTTAGAATAATACGTCAATCGTAAAATCCCCATTGACAAAAAAATCGTCATTCGCATACCTCATTAGGTCATATCAATCTCTCTTTCATAATATCCAAACAATACTTAGTTTAGATGGTTTATTATAAACGATTAATTAGAGGTGAATTATTGGAGAGATGCTGCAAGAAGAAAATAGGGGTGAATTATTCTGTGAATACCGTAAATGAATGTTCCAGCTAAAACAGAGCTTTCTTGCAACAATTAAGCAATCAACTGTTTGGTCGCATATTCCCAACATTGCTACAACTTTACCCTAACGTTTAGAAATTGTTTAGCTGAATAAAAATCGCCATTCTTTCTCTTTTTTTTTTTTTTTTTTTTTTTTGAGAAATACTAATTTTGATAATGAATAATTATTATAAAATCTTCTTGAAATTTATAAACCATTTACTTGTGGAGAATCAAGTGACACCTAACCCGAAAAAAATTCAAAACGTGGTCTATCTATCTATCTATCTATCTATCTATCTATCTAAAAGGAACTTTGTCTGTGTGTAAGTCTGTGTGTGTGAATTCGTTCCCTATGGACTCGAAAACGGCTGGGCCGATATTTATGAAATTTCACACAAAGGTATTTTATGTGCCTGGAACTGTTTTTAAATACAGAGTAGAATGGTAAAACAGTCGCCCTAGAAAAGAAGACATGATTCCATTTCCGTCTGATAAAAACTAGTTTTCTTTTTCTGCTACAGACATCTGCTAGTTGGTCAGTTGTGTACAAATCCCAAGAGCGATAGGAGCCTTTTATCATGTCTGTAAATGACACAGTGTTTACGAGGCGAGATCGGAGATGTGCCGCTGTACAACTCATGCTCTCTACCGATCCAAGATATGACAACAGGGCCATTGCCAGCACCCTCAAAATGCATAGCTGGATTGCCATGCATACCAAGGGACGTGTTCGGGATGATGAAAACAAAGTTTACAGCCACAGTTATGGTCCTTGATGTGGTTTCAAGTGAGGGCCACACCATGCCACCTCACATCTTCGAAGTCGGCTTGAAAATCAACACTAAAGTGTACCTGGATGTGCTAAAGATTGTTGTGATCCCCTAGTAAAATCAGGTGGTCGTTGGTAATCCTTGGGTTTGACAGCAGGAATGGGCGTCGGCCCACAAGTCCAAAGAGACCCAGGCTTGGCTTCACAAGGAGTGTTACGACTTCTCTCTCACTGTCCCCCTCTCCACCCCGGCCTGAATCCGTTGCACAACTTCGTTTGGCCATACGTCGAGAACATCACCAACATGATCCCCCACAAAACCAAAGCCAGCCTCATCGCCGCCATCCGCCGAGTATTCGCCGAGCTCCTGTTGGTGCTTGTGGAAAAAACATGCTCCCAGTTCATGACGCGTATCGATGCGGTGATTGAGGCAGAAGGAGGCTAAATTGAATATATATCAGCTCTACTACATATTCAAGTTACCTGAATTGATTTTTTCAATAAAAGTTTTAAAATAAAGTTGTAGTGTTGTTTTCGTTAGGATGACAACTTTATCGTTCCACGTTGTAGGTTTTGTATCCGAATGTCTTTGATAAGTATCGATAATCTATCATCTAAATAATTCAATGAAATAAGGAACAGGCGATTTTTACCAAAGTTAACACCTTACACAGCCTAACATCGCAAATACGTTTGAGAAGTTTTGTTACCACATAAGCTGAAAGGCCTGACATATAAAACCGACAGTAGGTTCTTAATATGAATGTGGCGCGTTCGAAGTGAATTTTTCTGTTCAAAGCACAATTGCAATATGATACTTGACGTTTTCATATTAAATTTAAATCGAGACCATTATCACCGTACAAGCAGTGAGGCCAGACATATAAAATCAACAGTAGGGAGCGTGAAATATGTATTAATCATCATTCAATCCCAAGCAACGCCGAGGCTTCTCTGCTAGTTACTAATACAATTCACTGTTATTTTTTTTTCTAGAATCCAACCGTATCTGGTTCAAATAAACTTCAGTCTGTTCTTAGCTTGTCTGTCATGTTTAAGTTCTGAATGTCCAACAGTCTTTGTTTTCTTACCGTTCAATGATAATGTCTTTCCAAACAGTCCTAGGCTATCTCTGAAAAACGGCCATTACCGCCAGAAAGGGCAGGGACACTTTGATGATCTTGAATAAGATTTAAAAAAATACTGAGGTAGTTTTATATTAATTTTATTAATAGAATATAATGTTAAAATACGTTCTGTTAACTGCTTTCAAACCAGCCGCACTGTCCCGCAAGCACAAAGAGAGTATTCTAGTGAATCGGTGTTACTTATATAGTAGTCCCTCATGAAAGACATTCCTGTTGGAACCATTAGTAGGAATTGTAATACTGGTTTCACATCTCACATTAACTTAGTCTCTTTCCACACATAGATACGCGTACTTGCGTTTTTTTTTTATTTGTGCGGTTATCTAAAAAAAAAAAACAATGCCCTGAATTTAAAATAGTGAACACAGCTTAAACCAGGGAAGAGTTATTGGAAGTTTTGTACGTCCATCATTAATAACTAGAAACAAAGATGTTTTTAATAGATAAAGTATTAAGATAATTAAATTAAATTTTTATCAGAATCCTTTTAGCTGGTGAGTTCTGCAACCATCACGTTGTAACCGCGAAGAAGGGTTAAACTTTACATGTTGTTGTTGTTGTTGTTGTTGTTGTTGTTGAACATCAGTCATTCGTATGAATCAAATGATTATTATTGGCGTTCGTTTTCCACATATCTTTATAGTTAGAATTATTTCTAGAAAGACGTCGGGTACTTACGGAAAGCATAACGTAAAGTTTGCCAACATATTTCAGTGAAAGTTTTTTTTTTCTGTGAAAGGAACTGAATTCGAACTTGGCTCACCCAGGTTGTCAGTCCGTGTCGTTAATCACTTTGCCAGCATCACGTGCCGATTGTTGCTGTTGATAGAGCAAATTCCATTTTTTCTGATGTAGCATTTTTACGGATTGCGGTCTTAACGATACGTACATAAATAATTCTACGCTCATATTATCATTAGACAAAGACAATTTGAGGGTAAGAACTGATAGTTAATCAGTAACCATAAAAATCTGTTAGTTACATATAAATGCTTATCAAGTTTAATAAAATAAAGAAAATAACCTCAAGGTTAAAACCAAGTGAACTTAATAACCTATCCATGTATTTTTTTTTTATAACGTTTTGTAACTTTTAGATTCTGTTTTATAATTCTTATTTTGACTCCTATTTTTATCATTTCGCCTAAAAAATGCAAACGGAAGTTGAAGGCGTATTTAAGAACCGGATTGATTCATAGACAAAGTCCCGATTTCCTACCACCTGTCGCTGATATATTTTGACTCACAAACCGGTGATACGGCCCATTGAGTTTTTAGTCCCTACGAGTAACATGCAAAAGTTTAATAGTTAAGCACGCTGATATCATCAACAGTATTAAGTTGGTCTCAAGAAACTGAGCAAATAGTTCCGTACTGCGGGTGGAAAATATATAATATCCATAGTGAACTAGAGAATATATCAAATTAGTAATTATAAATAATTACAATTCTTATTAATATTAAATGCTTAATTAAATGTTTTGTTTGTAATTTGGACCAGTTCCAAATTTAACGAATTTTATTTGGACCAGTTAAAAATTTAACAAATCATATTTGAACCAGTTCCAAATTTACGGATCATATTTGGACCAGTTCAAAATTTAGCGAATCATATTTAACCAGTTCAAATTTTAACGAATCTTATTTGGATCAGTTCAAAATTTAACGAATCATATTTGGGCCAGTTCAAAATTTAACTAATCTTATTTGGATGTTCAAAATTTAACAAATCATATTTGGACCAGTTTCAAATTTACGAATCATATTTGGACCAGTTAAAATTTAACAAATCTTATTTGGACTAGTTCAAAATTTAACGAATCATATTTGGGCCAGTTCAAATTTTAACGAATCTTATTTGGATCAGTTAAAAATTTAACGAATCCTATTTGGACTAGTTCAAAATTTTAACGAATCTTATTCATCTTTTATTATAATAAAGTTAAGTCGATTAGCGTTTTCCGAAGTCAGTGGTTCTCAACTTTCTTTTTTTCCTACGGCGGCATACTATTGATTTGTTTTAATTTTCCTGGCATACTTTTCACAAAACGTAAATATTTTTAACTCATAAAGCCTTTTTACAATAAAATAATAAAAGAACAAAATATTACACGAGGAGAATTTTTACTTACATATATCAGCATATCCGGTGTTCGAGCCTAGATAAGTGTAAAGAAATAATATGCGCGAAACGTTTAGATTCCAAAAATTCGGTGATTTTGAATTGAACGGTGTCATCATGATTACGAAATTAAATGACTTTATTAAAACAAAATATAATTAAATGGCTTCTTGCTACTATTTCTTCGTAGCATGCCAGTAATCATTCCGCGGCAAACTAATGTGCTGCGGCACAATAGTTATGAGCCACTGCCCTAAGGAGTTTCCTATATATTTTAATTACACAAAATATATGCTAAAGTCAATGCAAGTTCCGGAACTGAATTTTGTTTGAAAAAAATATCTTTTAATTTAATTAATTTGCCGTAATTTGAAGTTAACTGAACAAGTCACTCATCTCAAACTTACCAATTTCTCTCCCTTCTTAGTCTATGTTGATTAAACCACTCTCTAATATTTCTGGTACAGTTGCTTAATCAACACCTAAGAAAATAACAGTAGTTACGTCATCATTGACGAGTTTCATCAAATACTTCCGGAACTGGTGAACGATCACGAATTTTGCCGAACGTACAAAGTGATTGTCTTTTTTTTTTTTTTTTTTTTTTTTTTTGTACCTCTGCAGTTTGTGTATGGTGCTAAAATAATAACGTTATTATTTAGAAAGTGATTCTTAACATGGGGAGGTCTGGGACTTTGTTATAAAAACATTTTTAACATGTGAAGTAGAGCTTTTTTAATTATCTCGTAAAATATGTCAGGTTTTATTTTAAATGTTTTTGACGTAAGTCAGAGTGATCTAATCATTATATGATGATCTGTGCATAATAGCTAAATTGACTAACTTAATTCAACTGAAAGTGCTCAACTATAAGAAACGAGTTTCTTAAAAGGGGCTGACATAATTATTTACTATAATAATTAAATACCTGTTTCATCCTTTCGGAAATCTTCAGTGCAGGGTGTCACGATTAACACCAGTCGATACATTCGAACTCGGCGACTGAAGCTATCTCTGGCTTCATTAGCAAAGACCGCATCCATTCGGCTACCGTTAACCGCGTGAACTGACGTTGAAATTTAAATATTTTATTTTTAAATGTATATAATATAAATATTTTAATAAATATTTTAAATGTATATATATATATGTATTTAAATGTGTGTGTATATATATATATATATATATATATATATAAGTTTGGAATATATATATATATGACAATTAAACTATACAATAGCTTGATGATGACGAACCCTCACGAAGATGAAACTCGGAATTTTCTCTGTGCTTTAATTGTCATATATATTTTAAAAACTTACTAACTTACTTACCTATCGAACACTGTCGAAATAAATACTGAAAATATTTACATAGCAGTTTATATATATATACATAAGAGAGATAAAGTGGGTCCGTATGAGAACACTTCTCAACCTATATACTCAACGAATTTTTAAGCTGCAGACTTAGAATTTAGTTTATAGTGTTGAAACATGTGAAAAACATTTTAATCGGTTGTCATCCAGAAAAAAGGGCTGCTAAGGGGGTCAAAATTGCAAATGAGTACTTGGAGGTCATTAGATTTTATATCTTATTGTCCACTGTTTCACGGTTGCGCATGCGCGAATCGTTCACATTATGTTAAAAATAAGTAGGTTTGAAAACACTTTTTAAAGACAGAGTCAGACTGGCCTAAAAATTGTATTTGACTCACTGTCTTTAGGTTTGGTTTCGATCTCAGCTCCAGTATGTTTTTTCGTTACTTACAGGAAGTGAACTATTTAGAACAAACATAATACACGCATGCACATATTTCAGTTTCTTCCCGTATTTTTTTTTTTTTTTTTTACTTTATTTACCTCGGCATTAAATAACCCGAAAAGGATTGATATGCCGTAAAACAAAAACAACCAACCAACCAACTTCATTTACTTATTTATGTTTTGTTTTAGGAATTTAACATTACGTTTATTACCGGGCAACATCGGGCATATGTTATAGTATATATATATATATATATATATATATATATATATATATATATATATATATATATATATATATATATATATATAAATTACCGCTCATACACTTTAGGTGAATAAGTTACTATGACGGGTTCTACAGACTTGAAACGTTCCGAAGCCACTCCCGAATTAGATGACCTAGCACAAAGGCAAATAAGGTTACAGCGACTAATAACCAACTTCCACAGACTATTTTTCTTTTCCCCGGCAGTGCTGACACATCCGGAGTTCTTATCATTATTTGCAAAACACAGCCCACACTGTCAGAAACTCTGTACGATAAGAACGGCTTTTTATTTATAGCTGGGATATACGAACGGAAGGCGTATGTTTTTTGGTGACCAGAAGGACCAGTTTTATAGGTGGGCATCATCCGGGAATAGGGCGTAGCGGAAGAGAGAAAAAAATGTATCGTTTTTCAGTAGATTCGCGTCCAAATGCTGTGAGGAGTCGAGAAGAATTTCGTATTATAGTAAGTAAATAAGGTATAGTTTTGAACAAAGCTGGTTTTGTCTACATTCAAATTCTCAGACTGCACTCTTGAGTGAATGACTTCATCAACGCTATGGAAACAAAAGTAATTCTAGTTTTAGTAAAAATAAATTACTACGAAAATGTACAGCGTAACCTGCATATAAGAGACTTTCCGGTTGTTGGACCTTTAACTCTCTTATATCAGGGCTACAATTATATCAGGGTTTCTTATATCCGGGTTACACTGTACATTAACACAAGATCTACTTTGGAACCAGAGAAAATCTCTCTTTTATCCGTTTTCCTTATATTCCGGTTTCTTATATCCGGGTTACACTGTAGTTGAACTCAAACTAAAATCCAGTTAAACCATCACTCTTTTTTTTTTTATAACTGTTTTAATGATGATTCTCAATTCTTTTTAGCCCGTGAATCCTTTCGTGGTGCATCAGATTGATATATACCCCCCCCCCCTTTCAAAAAATGCTGAATGAAGAACGGAAGAAAGTTCCAAATTTGAGAAGTTTAAGAAACGAATGGATTCACGAAAAAAATATTTTTAAAGTGTAACGGAAATAATTCCCAGAAAAAAAAAAATCTAACGAACGGATATTCAAATACGAAAAAAGTAATTTAAAGCAAAGATAACGAGTGAAAGAGGACCTTATGAACAATAAAAATTTAAAAAAATGATAAATAAGTTCCCGAAGAATTAAAAAAAAAAGACATGATAACTGGAATCTTCAACTAAATATAGAAGTTCAGTACAAAAGAAGAACATGAAAACAAAGAGGATATTCTCTTTGTAAACGAGGTTTTAATTTTCTTCCTGTTATCACTCCGCCGTTTGTCGGTTTGCAACCCATTAAAATCACTCTGCACAAGCCCAATTACATTCGCAATCTCTCACGCATAAGACTTGCATACAGTTAAATATTCAAAAAGAGGGTGGGTTAGTTTTGTGTGTGTGTGTGTGTGTGTTTTTTTTTTTGTTTTTTTTTCTTAAGCGCGAACAGCGTTTGAATAGAAAACGAGATTAGACAACATACCTGCGTTCCTCCTTGAAATTATCAACGCCTTACAAAGACCTTAAGGAAAAGAAGTACAAAAACGACGAACATCTCGAGATAACAAGTTGATCTTTAAATACAAATACCATTGTCGTCTTCCCTTTTCAATACTTATTCTCTTCAAATCTCTATCTCTTTCAGACATACTATCTCCAAGAGAACAAAAAAGAACTAAAGATATACGAGTTCTTTTTTTTCACTCCATATAATATGCACTTTTAGCAAACATCTCTGCGCAATTTACATAAAAAAGATTATACATAACTTCATAAATTCTAGATGTTTTTGTGAGTAAATTTATTAAATATTGTGGACCGGTAGAAGTCCAGGAAAAAAGACAACTTTGTATTTGGTGGAAACAAATATACAAGATAGAACGATAAAATTGTCGCCCTAGAAAAGACGACATGATTCCATTTCCGTTTGACAAAAATCGGTTATCCTTTTTTTTTGCATACCATCTAAAAGTTGGCCAGTTGTGTACAAATCCCAAGGGTGATAGGAGCCTTCTATCACGTCTGAAGGTGGCACAAGGTTTAACGAGCGAGATTGGAGATGTGCCGCTGTACGACTCATGCTTTCTACCGATCCAAGTTATGGCAACAGGACCATTGCCAGCACCCTCAAAATGCATCGCTGGATTGCCATGAATAACAGGGACGTGCCCAGGGTGATAGAAAACAAAGTTTCCGGCCACGGTTATGGTCTTTGATGTGGTTTTAAGTGAAGGCTAGATCATGCCACCTCACATCTTCAAAGTTGGCTTGAAAGTCAACACCAAAGCATTCTTAGATGTGCTGAAGAGTGTGGGAATCAGGTGGCTCGTGGCAGACTCTGGGTGTGGCAGCAGGATTCGTTGCCGGCCAACAAGTCCAAAGAGACCCAGGCTTGGTTTCAGAAGGAGTGATACGACTTTGTATCTCCTCTTACTGGCGCCCTCCTCCTGAACCCGCTGGACTACTTCGTTTGGTCATACATCGAGAACATCACCAACATGACCTCCCATAGCACCAAAGCCAGCCTGATCGCCGCCATCCGCTGACTATTCGCTGAGCTTCCGACGGCGCTTGTGGAAAAGGTATTCTCCTAGTTTCGGACCCGTATCGATGCGGTGATTGTGGCTGATGACGACTACATTGAATAGCTGTCAACTCTACTATATATTCAAGTTATTTGAATTGATTTTTCCAATAAAAGTTGTAAAATAAAGCTATAGTGTTGCTTTCTTTAGGACGACAAATTTATCGTTCCAGCCTGTATATTGAAAAGAAAGACAAGTGTGCCGAGGAGGATATTTTCTCGAGTCTTTATAGTAATAGGATATATTTATTTAAGTCGGACACCACAGCACTAACACAAAAAAACTAGTTCACACCAGCTCCTTGAACAGTTTCAGCAGAGTACCGGGGTATGCCATATCCATCTACATCCTACAAAATAAAAACTATAAAAAGGGGGAAAAAAAGGAAAAAATAGGAGGGAAAAAGAACATTACCTGCATTATTAAATTGTTAGGTGAAAGTACTTAATAGTTACTCAACCCCCTACCGTACCCATGTTTAGAATTGCTTTCTAAATGATAACGTTATTTTTTCAGCATGGATCAATAAGTACAAACCATTCTTATTGGTTTTGTGATTTCACATGTACATGTGAAATCCGTATTATATACTGTATTTATTAGGTTGGGGGGATCTATTTAAACTATCCCTAATATGTATGTGACTGGGTGATATTTAAAAACAATTATAGACACTTCAACGATTGTGGGAGACACATAAACCATAAAAAATTAATCACGGTAACATAAGTGCATAGCCACATTATGTTTTTATCTATTTTTAAATAGTATGTTTGTGAAATCTGGCCCCAAAAATAAATAAATAAAATAAATTATATGATAAGAAAATAAATAGGAATGTTCAAAGTTCAAACCAGATAGAAAACTGTATTTTTTCTTATTATTGAATAAAAATTATTAGAACAAGAAAATATTGACTATAAAAAATGCAATAACAAAATAAATAGGAAATTGCAAAGTTCAACAAAAAAGTTAAGAGGTTTAAAGAGGAATAATTCCATGAATTACGGGATCAAATCTATGTTATTTTTTGTTACTTATACAGCAAGATTGTTTCTAACAAAGCCTTCAGGATAGAAAAATGGAGAGAGAAAGGAAACTGGTTTTTCGTTGTGATTGCAATATGAGTTCTTGCTGTGAATGTCGTACAAGGATGAATCGAAGACGGAATCTCAGTGTTTTGTAAACTAGTACAATTTGCCAATACTCGTTACACTGTCGACACTGATTTTGTCAGATCAAATCCATGGTTCCTCTCCATCAGCGATGAAATATAATGACGCATTATAAACCGCTCATCACCCATTCGTTTTTTTAAGGAACGGTTTCAAATTTTATCTTAAAATAAACATTATTAAACGTTTTTTTAATAAAAAAGGGGGTGCGATAATTAATTCTATATTTAATATGATAGTTCCTGTATTGATCTTTTTTAAATAGTAAATTTAGATTCGTCGGTTTCAGGGGCTCCCACGGGATTGGAAGAAAATGTGTTCTGAGTAATTTGTCGTTAATCAGAAACGGGGTCATACGGTTGGTTCTGTACTAATTTTAATTTCGGTGAAAGGATGCCGGTGTTGGGGTGGGGATTGAGAGATGTTACGCATGTTTACACAATTGCTAAAGTTATCATCGCGACTTTCTGCTAAGTGTTAGAGAGTTTCATATCGAGGTTTTACCATTTTGTTTGGTCAATGTCAGTAGTGGGAAATAATAAGAATAATATATATAAATGAAATAAAATATATATAAATAAAAGACGCTGTTATTGTTTATTCACTAGGAGTTGTCACATACGCCATCATCAAAGATGTCTCTTTGAAGACAACTTGTGGTGCTCTCCGGGGTCTGAATGAAAACGCCGCCCCAGATTTCCAGTACTCTCCACCTCTCTTGATACTCTGTGTAGATGAATTTGCGTTACCGCAACAGTTGCTTACCGTTGATTACCAGCGTTCTAGAAGCAGACAACATCAAATATGCGGAAATGAAAGAAAAGATCGGTAAAGAATACACGCGAAAAAACAAGGAAACACTTAGAAACAAAACTCTAGAGGATAAAATTTAATTAAAGGAATAAACACATCGGCAGTATTGCTAATAAGATATCTCGAACCATTCATAGGTGAGACCAAAGATGAACTTAGATATCTTGGTCAGAAAATGAGGAAACTGATGACGATTCACAATGCACTACACTCAAAAGATGATATTGACTCTACATGAAAAGGAATGAAAGGGAAGATGTCTAGTAAATATAGAAGACTGTGTAGAATACACAAAAAAAGACTTTGAAAAATGCATAACTCAGTACAGAGAGAGATTAATTACCACTGCAAGAGATACCTTAAAAATTAACAATATAGAGAACAATGAAACAAGAAAGAAAAAAAAAGAAAAGGGGGAAAGCAGCGCCAACGATTCATAAGAATGACAAAAGAGAATCATGACAACAGCTGGACATGGCTAAGAAAAGAACTCATGAACAGAGAAACCGAATCGCTACAGATAGCTACACAGAACAACGCAGATAGAACTAACTATATTAAAGTGAAAATAGATAAAATTCAGGAAAACAGCAAATGTAGACTCTGCGTACAAATGTTTTAGTTGACAAACTTGATATATAGTGAATTCCGACCTGTGAAACAAATTCTTTTTGGTTTTCAGCTGGAAGAAATATGTGCGAAAGGGTCAAAATAAAAAAATTGGAACTTACTTAATAAATGGTTACTTTCTACAGAAGAAACCAGTCTACAAATGTAATATTTCACAATTTGTGGACTGGTTTCTTTTCTGGAAAGCAGCCTTTTATTAAGTCGCCTGAGGAGTTTTCTTCTGGTTTTAATCGACCATTTGTCCGAAGCATTAACATGCCCAGAGTTGCGACCAATTAAATTTGTTAATATTAATAAAAATATATCTTGCTTTTCAGTACCTCGTTAAATTCATTAGTTACTTAATATGTGTGTGTGTGTGTGTGTGTGTGTGTGTGTGTGTGTGTGTGTGTGTGTGTGTGTGTGATTGTCTGTACATGTGATAGAGAAGCTGACTGATTTAAATTTAAAAAATAAGTCTCATAAATAAATGCTGAAGGGGTAATTGTATTGGTTAAACGTCTTTCTCAATCAGCAACTGCATGTAATGGAAGACAGTTTGTGTTATATAAATATGCTGACCGAAAATTACTCATTTGAATAAATTGACCTCAATTCGCTTGAATAGAGAATTGTTCTCGAATTGAGGGTTTCGAAGGCGTTGCCTATTCACTTACACACACTTACACACTATATATATATATATCCCACTCCCTATAACACACACATACACACACACACAAACATATAGATATATATTTTTATATATATATATACACACACGCATACATAGGAGAATGAAGTAAACGAAAAAGGGAAAGAGAGGAGGAGGAGGAGATTATCAACAAGAGGTCACAAGTATTGATCCTTGGTTTGTATAGTAATATCATCCAATGTATGTTCGCTGTTCGGTTTTGAATCGTTCCTTTGTTAATCAGCAATCTCATGTTTATAAATAAAATTCAAATAAAATGCTCACATTTTCACATATAAAAACTCTTAAATAAATAAAATGCAACGGTATTTATCTATTTTTTTATTTTCTCGTCAATACCCCGCCCAACACACACACACACGCACACACACACACACACACACACACACACACACATATATATATATATATATATATAGAAAGAGAGAGAGTATATTTTTATTTATACACATATTATTAGCTGCATATGTTCATACATGTTACAGTTGCTACTCTATTGCAAGTAAGCAATAGTGCTTGGCATAATTTTTTAAAAGTTCATAACACAATACAGTTCTATCTGTTATTGAGCACGATTTATAAACATCCTAGTTCTATTGGATTAACATATATGAAACAATAATCATCAGGTTAAAATGGCTAAAATTGACACTATTGTACTTATTAAAAAGAAAATTGATGCCTTAGATTTTTATAAAACTTTCTGAAAATTTGTAACTAACTGATTTCTATATAATTTTGTTTGTCTATACTTTGCGATAACTCTTGGATGTGCCCCAGGTGCTCTTTTAGGGCTAATAAAAACACTCCATTTTTTTTTACTATTTTACCATATTTGTCCAAATCTTTTTGTGTATGTCGATTTAGCAGTTTTGCATGGTGCTGAACTCAAATTCAAATATGTTAGATATGTTAAGGCATTGGGGACTTTTGAGGCTAAATGGGAAGGGGACAAATGATGTACTTCTGTTTTTGCATGGTGCAGAACTCAAATTTACATGTGTTAAGGCCTAAAACTGCACCGTTTGTTCATTTTCAGCAGGATTTGACGTCCCCTGGAAACTTTTGGGGCAAAATGGGGGATGGGAGAAATGCTTTTTTTATGCTTATTCACTGTGGACCATGCTATGAAAATGTTTCCTTAATATATCAAATCAACGAATAATACAGGCAACATATGTATATATATATATATATATATATATATATATATATATATATATATATATATATATATATATTAATGGCCTGGCAAGGCCACAGGACAAATAACCAAACAAAAAAAAAACCCTTAGCAAAATTCATCCCAAAGCAGTAAAACTGAAGCTGGCTTGTCACAGTATATATACAAATGTAGGCAAATTTGGGCATATTTATTGGTTTAAAAATATAGGGGTTATTTACCAATGATCATGACATTTTAACCATAGAATAGTATTATAATCTTCACACAGTCTGCAAATTTTCATGTAGTTTCGTCCCATAGAACCAAAGATATGAGCATTTAAATAATAATAATTATATTTCATGGTTAAAATTTTATGACAATCAGTAAAAAAGAACTTCTATTTTCAAACCAATAAAATACGGCAAATTTGTTTACATTTGTATGTATATAGTGTCCTGGCAAGCTAGCTTTAGTTTTGCTGCTTTGGGATGAATTTTGCTTAAGGTTTTTTTTTTTTTTTTTTTTTTTTTTGCTTGATTGCCAGGCCACGAATATATACATAGATATACCACCTTTTTTGCAAATTTTATAAGTTCCAAATCTCAGCGACTATTGGGTCCTGGATATGACCTTAAACTATATCCAGTGGTGAGGCCCCAGCTTGTGGGCTTTGGGGAGTGTGGAGCCACCCTTTAATTGCCATTGCTCCCAGGTCTACTCTGATCCGGAGTGGTAGTACCTGTTAGGTCCCAACTATGGGTTAAATAGAAACCGACTTGAAAACAGCAAATATATTCTATTAAAAAATCTTTCTTCAAAATCTTTGGATGCGGCATTAAATAACTTGAAAAGGGTTGATATGCCGTAAAACAAAAACAACCAACCAGCCATCAGCGACTATTGATCAGAATTTCACAAATAAAAGCTCGTTGGAAAGCTAGTGACCTGAATTGTGTACTGTGCTATGTGACATTTGCCCTTAAGGGTTCACATTAAGGAGATTATGCATCATCCAGAGACTATTTTTGGCACATTTTACAGCCATGAAATGTATCGGTAAAGTTGCAGTATCTTTCCACCCTAAAAACATCCGTTAAAATTTCCACTATTATAGGTTGTTGAGGGGGCTGAAAACGAAAATAGCGTTTAACGTTCCAGAAAATGAGTAGTTTCTAAGATATTAAGAAATAATCGTTCAAAAATTTGGGGATCACTTTTTTTTATAATAATTAAACGTAAAATAAACACCCACTCTATGGCCACTTTTTTTGGGGGAGGGGGCTATTATTTTTGTAGATGTTGTGTTTATTGTGGTCTTGTAGACCAACACAATAGCTACCTTAAAACACTTGTTTTCTATAGGTTTTCGGGTTTGCTGAAAATGAATATCGCATTTAAGTTTTCCGCAAATAAGCATTTTTCCTGGTATTTAGCATACAACAATGTCCACCACTTATAACATGAAAAATTACACAATTAATACCCGGAAAAATATGTTTTTTGCGGAAATTTTAAATGCGATATTTGTTTTCAGCGCACCCGAAAACCTTTGGAAAGCAGGTTTTTTAAGGTAGGTTTTGTGTCGGTTTACCAAGCCACATTTACCAAATAAACACCACCAAATAAACACCAAATAAGAAAACGGTGATTATAAAGTGGGTGTTCATTTTACGTTAAATTAATATAGAAAAGTGATCCCCCACTTTTTGAATCCATAATTTCTTCATATCTTGGAAACTACTCGTTTTCTAGAATTTTAAACGTTATTTTCGTTTTCAGCACTATCGAAAACCAATAATAGCAATAATATTAAAGGATTTTTTAGGAAGGGAAGATACTGCACCTTTACCAATGTCTCAATCATAGTCATTTGTTTCCCGAGTTTTGCATGTGAATTACAGAATATCTGATATTTCCCCAACATCTCTAGCCTTTATGAAGGGGAAACTAAAACTTGCTGCTATGGTTTCAAATGATCTGAAATAATACCAAGGGGAGACTTGATTTCAAATGTTTCTCATATCTAATATCTTCCCTCTTTGACTTTCATACACAAAAGTAAATTTCATAGTGTATAAAGATTGTTTGATACCGGAGATATCTATAATCATACTCTATTTCTAAAAGAGGGGAGATATAACATATGAGAAATATTTGGAATCAAGTCTCCCCTTGCTGTTATTTCAGATCATTTGAAACCATAGCAGCAAGGCTTAGTCTCCCCTCTATTAAGGAAAAGGTTTGGGTATATATATATATATATATATATATATATATATATATATATATATATAAAGTATATTTATATAGCATTTTTCTCTTATGCATGTTTAATTGAACCGCATAGATAATTCCTATTTGTTTCTCTTGTGATCCGACCATCAAACCGACCATCAATCAAGATCCATGTGAGGTGGAAGGCACACTTAAGTGCTTTTAATGATATTTTTGTGTGTTTTTTATTGCGGCAGCTATTGCACCGACGAAGATTAGCAGTTATACTAAACAATGTGGTTGGTTCTACACAAAGCCTTCACCACTATAAACAAATCATCTACGTGGATTTCCGAACAGGTTAGTTGTTGTGGCGGAGCTTATACACCAAATTGACGGGAAACTCCATAATATATATATATATATATATATATATATATATATATATATATATATATATATATATATATATATATGAGCAAACAGTTAATAAAATATGTTAAAAAACACTTTGAAATGAGTTAAAAACATATTTAATCTGAAAAGGAAACACTAGATAAATGGATAGTCCTTAATCCGCGGAGTTTCGAAGAAATACTTTCCTTCTCATTAGAGGGTAGGAATTAGCAAAATGCGGGATCGGATTTTGCATGCAAAAGTATTTGATGAAACAACAAGTAAGTCAAAGATCATACTTGAAAACAAAAAAAGTGAGGCAGAGGGAATATAGTGAAGAAAAAGGTGATTACACATGAATTGATAGTCTGGTGGAAAATAAAAAATCCAGTGACGGTAAAATCCAAATGTAAAACTTCAAGAAAATTAAAAGAATTTCCATTTGTACAAGTAAAATCCAAGGAAATCCCGTAATTGGAAGTAGATGGTCCATAATAATCCAAAGGCAGAAATCCATGGAATAATTCACAAAAATGTGTACAAGGAAAAAAGAAAAGATTCCAATAATATTAATAAAAGAAAAATAAGATATGCTTTTCACTCTACTTCCGAGACATAAATATAAATTATATATATATATATATATATATATATATATATATATATATATATATATATATATATATATATATATATATATATATATATATATAGAGAGAGAGAGAGAGAGAGAGAGAGAGAGAGGAGAAAAAACGGGCAATTTTTTAACAAAACCTGTTTTTGGCAACACTCTATTTTGCAAGTTTTGGAGCAAATCTTATTAAAAAAAATCATATTTTTATGAAAACATATGCTAAAAGTTACTACTAATAACTTTTATTCTCTGTGATTGATTGCATATATTCACACTTTATGGAATTCCTTTTGGCAGTCTTTTGTAACACTTGTTTTTTTGTGTGTGTGGTATTTTGCTTTCGGATTCTTAAATCTATGATTTTTACTAATCATATTTAAAAATATTGCTTGTCTATACTTTTTATTTTGTGTGTATGTGTGTTTGTTTTGTAATCCCAGAATGATATTTATAAAAATTTGTGTAAAAGTATGGATACGTCTATAGTTAAGAGAGGCCTAAAAGCTCTCTTTTCATTAGTTGCTTCACCTAGGTATAGGGGAGAGCGCCACTCAATTTCCAGGAGTACAGCACTTGCCCTAGAAGCTTTGCATATAATGCTCAGTGTTTAGCAAGGAGGTTTCAAGTACAAATTTTAATCTTTTGGATTTTATCCGACTGAGGATTGAAACCCGATCTTCCAATCCATTAGCACCAACTCTTATTATGCCAAATGAACAGCTCCAAAAAGAAAAACACATGGTGCTAATTAACACTGGTCGTCATATTTACTCCCGTTACACAAATATAATAACTGGTGTTCGTTTTAAATAATAGTCCAAGTTTTTTTTAACATACACATAACCACCATTATAGTAAGGACGTTAAACTTTTGGTCAACTTTTTACTTTATTTAAGAGTAGAGATCAGAGGCGAAGGGCGAGATTACAGTCTATTCAATATTTGAATACATTTCTTTGTATTACAGTTGATGGTTTCATTTACTGCAGAATATTTGAATTATTCCAATTGTTTACGGCGTTTGAATAATTACGTTGTTCCATATGACCTGACATATAATATTCTGAAACAGACACCTCGACTGTAAGGGAAAGGTCAGTTTCATCGACTTCTAAACTATCTATTGTTCTTTGCTCGTTCTGTTCGTGTCTTACAATCTTATTTTAGCATTATTTATCTCCCTTATCATTAGGGCAAGCTTTTATGTGTGGAATATGGTTAGAGTGCCTCAAGTGTACCGATAGTCAGACCATTTTTTGTGCTATTTTTGTTAGGGGTAAAGTGTAATATCTATTGCGATATAATGCTTCATCTTTTCTGTTCTGGGATTCTGAGGAATGTTTTTGTCCCAATTCAGTGTGCAACGTTTGGAATAGCTAAAAACATAACCTATTGTTTAACTTTGCTCCCCTGGAAGTGATGGTGGGGGGGGTAAGGAATTAAATAGGCACCCATAGCAAGATAAACTTAAGTTTCTTGATCTCCTCAGCATTCCCCAACAAGCGATGATTCTTCGAGAAAAGGCACTGAATCTGCATATTTTTCAATGTGGAGGTACTGCCTGGAAGAATAACCTGATGAGAATGAGCAAATGTAACTCAAGTGATGTCCTTGATTTTCAAGGTTACGGTTAAAAACAAAAAGATGATGAGGGCGCGAAGGTATTTTTGAACACTCCAGACAGGAAGGCGCCTCGCGAATATTCAGCTAGGAGTGGCTGATAGGACAAGGGCGGATATAGTCAATTTCTGTTAGTCAAGAGAAAAAAACCGGTATCCGATTTGGAGTCAGTAAATTTAGATGTCGGAGTTAGTTTAGAGGAAGTTTGGAGTTTGCGTCAGTTGACAAGAGTTTGTGGCTCTGAGCCGATCATGCTGAGTTTTAGCAGATGAGAAAATGAGCTGATCATCTGACCGATAAAGATGCCTTGAAAGATAACTCTAAGTGCACAACTTTTGTGCTTCCTTTATCATACGCACTCAGAGTACAACTGATTCATACACGGTGTACGGGATTGTGTTTTTCTCTTCTGAATTATCGTTGTTCCATTTTAATTTTAATACGTTTAAGTCAGTACTCGCGATCTCGATAATCGCTTATGTAAGAGACCACGACACGTCCAGAACGAGAACAAGAAGAGACGAAAACGAACAGAAAATCACGAAAAACAACGTTGAAATTGGCGGTAGTCAATAAGGAAAGTTTAGTTCTAGAAAATGATACCTAGTGAAAAATTTATGCAGAAAATATGTAAGGGTGCGTGATTAGTCAAATAGATACCGTCGAGTCCTACGCAAGGGTCAAATCGCATCGGATATATTAAGTTCAATTATGGTCTAGTACTGTTAAAAAGGTTTCGGTATACACACACACACACACATATATATATATATATATATATATATATATATATATATATAATCTTCCTCAACTATGAGTATTGTACAAGATGTCCGTAAAGTCTGTGTGTAACGCATAAAGATTACGTCAACTAGTACGTATTTAGAGATTAAAATTCGTAAACGAAATATTAGTACTAAGCAGAGTATAAGATCAGATAGAGGTCAGGTGGTTGGCCTTTGGAGGAAGGGGCACAGTTTCTTGTTGAAACAAGAGGAAATAAAGTCACACGAGACAGGAACGAGAGTTAAGAGTCTGGCGTAAAAACTCGACGCGATCGGACGCAAACTTAATAATCAATGATGAATGAGAGGGCGAGAGTCCGACTCCGCAGACCCGATCTTTTCGTCGTCAGCAATATGTAAGCAAATGCAACATAAATAAAAATCGATCTTCATCCAAATGTTTATATTTACCTCCTTTTTAGAAGCTAGACACAAAGTCAGGTGTAGTTTGGAAAACACCAGCGCTCTTGGATAGGCACGCTATTATACGCGCACTCCTAGGTGTATTAGAATTTTTGTAGGAATTTTTTTAGACCCCTAACACGAAACTGCGAATAAAATATAAAAAAAACTCGTAATTTCTCTTTTAAAAGTGGGGTTTTTATTTTCTTTATGGATTATACTTCCAAAATAAACTATTAAATTTGTATAAAAAGTAATAGAAATATTATTATTTAAAAAAAAAAAAACAGTAATGAAATTAATTGAATTTTACGAGTTCAGTATTTTTCAATTTTTAAACTTTAAAAATCTATCAGAATTTTTCTATTGATTCTATTTTTACGATATTTTCAGGGTCAATGTCAAATTTTATGCTCTTTCCAATAAACCGAATATAATATTTTAGACAAACGTTTTTTTTTAATTCACGCACCCCCCCTATTTTGAAATGTCTATTAAAAAGTAAATAATTAATTTAATCACCAAAGTTTTATATATCACAAATTGTAATACTCTTGCATTGTCACTTTATTGCGAACTCTTTTTTGCCGTTCTGGCCTATGTTGCATGTTTATGTGCCAGCCTTGTTCACCATTTGGAAATAATATGAGATATATCATGGGATCCAAGTGGAAAGACAGATAAGAAATTCGGCGTTTTGGTTGAGAATGTGGGTAAACAATAATATCTCTGTTAGCAGGTGGAACATCATCCTCACCAACAAATACTACACCTATTTCGTTGTTTATTGGATTGTTAAATCTTTTGATATCTGGACCAGCGGTGAAATGCATCGAAAATCTCCTTGGCTTTACATTTTCCCTTCTAGCACGTGCTTCCTCTTCTAATTCAATGGCCCTCATATTTTTATAAGCTTGGGCATAAGGATTATTCTCCATAACTGTAGCTATGGTTTCAAAGATACTTTGGATACATTTATTATTTTCTGATAAATTACACCGGAGTTGATTTGCTTCAGATGAGTCCAAGATGTAAATCTGTCCATATTTTCTCTCTTCTTCATTATTTGGGTGCAGAGTACTGGAATAATGATAGGTTTGACCTTGTAAGCGAAAACAATAGGGGCCTCTTCCAGGAAGGCGGACAACATTTGCTCCAAATGTTGCAAATGAAAATGATGAGTTGTAATTGCGTATATCAGATCTGAAATTAAATGCTTCTTGGTCATTACCTTCGAGTATACTTTGGAGTTGAGGAGGATAATCTTGTAAGGGAGGAAGAGAAACTTTTCCCTTTTTGACAACAATTCAATGCTTCTCCTCGAAATCTTAATTCTCTACAAAATGAGAAAATCAAACTCATATGACCTACAAAATAATACGGGATATTTTGTCTTTCTGCTTCATTCATATTGTTTCTTCGTTCCCGTTGTCTAGCTCTTTCATTTTGCAGATAAAGTTGTCTGTCTTCTTCAATCATGTTATTTATTTGCTGTCTCAATATGTTTCTCCTTTGCAATCTGATATTATCCCTTTCTTCAGTTCGTAGCTGCTGACGCCTTCGTCTTTGTCGTTCTCTTGCTGCACATCTTGTATCTTCCAATGTAGTGCTAGTGATTTGGTTCATTCTGTGTGAAAATTTAATTGGTCTTAATATAAAAAAAAATTATAAATAAAGATTTTGATACGAAAAATAAATGTTTCTATAATGAAATATAAATGTTTAAAATGAGAATAAATATTTCTTAATTAATGAAACCCTTTTTTATATTAAAAATCATTAGTGTGTAATTTTTCTAAGAGGGAATTTAAATCAATATTTTTATAATTTAGCCCTGTAAAAAGGATATCTAGATCTGGGTGAATTATATACATTATTTAATAATAAATTATTTCCTCTCGTAACATTTATTGGTGCTTCTACACTTTGTCGCCAAAAAAAACGCCATGTTTTTCAGCACACCTACTGCCAGAATCCGAGAGAGACATCAGTGTTTTAAAGTGTAGAAACTATTTTATTTATTCAATAAATATAGTGAAGTAAAAGTGTAGAAGCACCTATTTTGGCTTTGATTAAAGAACTGTACACGCTTTCCAGTTATTTCATGATTCGGTCATAGTTTAAAGTACTGATGTCTTCCTCGGATTCTGGCAGCAGATGTGCTAAAAAACATAGCGTTTTTTTTCGGCTACAAAGTGTAGAAGCATACATTTATTTGTGAACATGTTATTTTCTTTTGTTGAATAACTTAATAATTTCATTTCAATAAATTATATCTTGAATTTTGTAAAATATACGAAAAATGTAAAAATTGAGAATAAGTATTTGTTTGAATCCTAAGTAATGAAACAAAGTGTTTATTTGATATTAAAAAAGTTAAGTTGCGTAATTTTTAAAAGGGTATTTAATAGTCAATATTTTTTCTAATTTATCTCTATAAAGATTAAAATTTAAGTATTCTAATGGCCGTTTCTAAAATTGCCGAATGTAATTTAATTATTTTAAATATTTACAGTAAGAAGAATCAAAAATGTTAAAAACTTACGCCGGATTAAATATTTAGTTTCTGATCCTCAAAATAAGCTGATAACAATCATTTAATGCTGGATGACTTATTCACAAGTCAGTAAACTTTGTTGAAGCAAAGCTCTGTTTTTGTTGTTGACGATGGTGTTGTTTGTTTACGGTTAAATGAATAACGAAATTTCACCAAGAGTTACACTGGTTTAGTAGATAATTTTGTGGCTTTACCGTAAAATTCGGCTAAAACAATTGTTGACGAATTAACTTCTTTGGTCCGATATCGTCTGCTTGTGGCAATTGAAGATCGTCTGCTTGTGGCAACTGAAGCGAAAACCTTATTAGGTATTAAATGCTAAAACATTTTAATACAGCTGGCTAATTGGCTATAAAGTAAAAGTTATTCCAAAATTTGATCTGACCTTTTTATAATAAAAAAAGCTTAACAGTTTCTTGTGTCTTTTTTTATATTAAGAAAAATGTAAGCATCATGCTGAAATAATAAAACTGCCATTCTTAATAAGGGGAGGGGTTTTGACTATTCTAAACCTCCACGTAAATAACGATTTAATGAAAAAAATGTTTAAAATGTTCTTGTATCTTTTTTATAATTTTTATTAAATAAGAAAAATCAATAAACTTTGATAGCACTATTGTAAGAATCATACTGAAAGCCATTCCTAATATGGGGAGGGGGTAACTATTCTGAAACTTCACCTAACAATGTAAAAAAAATAATGAAAAAATATATGTATGAACAATAAATATTTCTTCTGTTACATAAAATATACTGAAAATCTTTAAATAAGGAATAAATATTTATTTAAACCATAATTATTGAAACAAAGTATTTTACTGCGTATAAAAAAAAACGGTTATGGGGAGAAGGGTTAACTATTCTGAACCTTCACCTAAATAGCGATTTAATGAAAATATTTTTTAATGATCTTGCATCTTTTTATAATTTGTTTTAAAATAAGAAAAAAAAACTTTGATACCGCTATTGTAAGAATCATGCTGAAAGCCATTCTTAATATGGGGAGGGGGTTAACTATTCTGAAACTTCACCTAACAATGTAATAAAAATAATGGAAAAAATATATATATGAACAATAAATATTTCTTCAGTTAAATAAAATATACTGAAAATCTTTAAATAGGGATTAAATATTTCTTTTAAATAAATTAAATCATAAGTAATGAAACAATGAAAGTGTTTTATTTCATATCAAAAAAATTGTTGTATCCATTTTTATAGTATTTAAATATGTATGCCCTGTCGGTGGGCATTAGAAGATGATGACTGCCTGTAAAAGAAGCAAAATAAAACAGTCAAAACATAAGTAATAACTATGTAAACAACGTGAAGCTGTATAAATGTTACAAAATTACTCGATTCGGCATCAAATAACACGAAAAATGATTGATATGCCGTAAAACAAAACAAAACAGAAGAAGACGTAAAATATGATTTGACTCTGTGTTACTCAGTGTATTTGCGAATGGCGACTTTGGTGATTTATTTAATAAAGTCATTCTTGGCTTTATTTTTTGTTATGTAAGGCTCACTCAAAAGTAAATAAAAATACAAAAAAAAGATAAAGTGGCACAGTAAAAAAAACGAAATCGTAACTTTAAATGTAAAAAATATATTAATTACTGAATAAAATAGAATAAACGTTCCGTATTACACGTAATAAACAGAAAACAGCGTTAAAAATCTAAGTAAAATATTATTTAAACTTTGGAACGATACCTTCTATGCATAATTGTCTTTAAAATAATCCGGAACCATAAATAGACAGTTCTTTTTTTTTTTCGGGAAGTTTTGGGAAATAAAAGGGTTTAATGATTTTAAACTAATAAAGATTGAACAATAGAGGGAGATAATTCACATTAATTAATGTTTGCGATGATGATGACGCGTTTCATTAATTAATGTTTGCGATGATGATGACGTGACACCGTACGGACAAGCGTATTAATATATAGATAATAAAAATGGACGTACGTGTGTCCACCTAGCTTCAATAACAATGCATTTTTGGAAATACCCTTAACAAGATTTTAGGACAATTTGCATAAGTGACTTTATGCAAATTGCCCTCTGTTACTGGAGGAGAGACGATATATAAACACCAAAAAAAAGAACCTTGAATGGGAAGAGCTCAAAAAGAATTTAGTGAAAGGAATGAAAACACTTCTTCTCACCTATGTTACCTAATTTTCTTCAACAAAAAATAACATTCTTCAGAATTTTTTCAGAATATTTTAGAAACTACCAAATTTTTTTATAATATTTTTTTAGAATATTTTAGAAACTACGAAAGTTCAAACTGCCATAAGTATTAGTCTTGATTGTATTTGTAATTGTAATTGAATATAATTTGTTTTTGAATAAAATAACGTATTGCTTTTTAATTGCCTTCGTCCAAAAAACACGGAAGGTTGTTCTGCTACAAAAGATTGTTCAACAAAAAGTGCTAGAAATAACTAACTCAAGACAATTTCTAACCGTATGCAAAATTAAATTTTGTGAAAAATAAGGCTACGCTTCACCTTAATGATCTATAATAATACTAAAAACGAAATGAAAAGAGTTTCTTTCATTTTTAATATTGCCAAAAATATTCAATTATTATAAAAAAAATGGAGAGAGGGTGGGATTGAGAACGATAAGTTTGCCTCATTTTTCTTATTGATTCGTTTTGTTGCCTTATCGATAAGTTTGTCTTTTTTATATAAAACAAGATAAATAAATAAATAAATAGAGAAAGAAATAAATAAATAAAGAAGGGATGGTTTTGTCTTCTGTTTTCTTATCTATCAGTTTTGCTTCAATGATTGCAGACAATAAATAGCGAAGCGATAGCGAACTGGGTAAGCCTGATAGTTTACAAAAGATACTGTGTTTCTGCGTTAAAAGATACCGATTGGTGGTAAAAGAGACACGCCAAACCAATTGCTATGTTGTCAATTATGTATGTGATGAAAAGGCGTGGTTACCCCCCCCCCTCTGCGCAATACCGTTGATGCAACCGGAATATGAGAGGAGGAGGAGGAGGAGGAGGAGGAGGAGGAATAGGGGGAGGAGCAGTAGTTCTGGTGTTTTGTTTTTATATTAAAAAGAAAGAAGAAACCAAACAGATAAACAAACGCTGTCATGAAAGTGACGTCACTTGACGCATTTTGAACCGAACTTCCTGCCTCTCTTCATGCGCCATTGACAGCTGCGCCGATTCGTATTCATGTTTCGTAACATGCTTCCCGCGTTAATCATTCAGCGTCGTGTAATCTCGGCTACGCGTATCTGGTAAACGGCTTTTATTTTCGTCCCCGACTGGAAAACTTAGTCGGTCGACTTTCAAAGAAATTGCGTTGTTTGTAAGTGCGTTTCACAATGCAAGCGCATCATCGATAATGTAGACCTCTTTAAAAGAAAACGTTGATTAGGTGAATGTGTCTGGACATTACGGACGAACACTAAAAAAAAATGACTGACAATCAAGCTTTAGTAGGGTGTATTCTAATTCCTGCTGTACGAAGGTCCGGTGATTGAAGTGACTCCACTACAGTTGTACAAATAAACAAACAAACAAACAAAAATCAGTTAAAACAAACATAAACGCCATCACTACGTAAACATTTTGCGAGTTATATAGTATTCCGATTGTTACATACATTTTTGTCATTTTTGAATTGAAAGCCATGTTTAATCTCAGAAGAGTTTCCGATGGTTAGATATTCTGTATAAATCCTAGAGATGAAAAGGAGTTTTCGGCGAGTAGCTGTTCTGTATAAGTCTCGAAATTTAAGATTTCCAAGCATAGAGCAAAGTTCTTGTATGGACACAACAAATTATGTAAGGAAATACTAAAAGGTTAAATATTTTATGGGGCTATTCTGGTTTCTGATTGGTTGCTAGTAGTAAATATGGTTCCATTTGGTCGGTTAGTTCCTATCGCCAGTGTCTCTTCGTAGAACTTTCCATTTTTTTTTATTATGCCCTTTTCTTATATAAAAAATATTGCAGCATTTAATGTGAATAGCTAATAATTGGAATAATTTCAATAACTTGAAAATTAACCCTTTTTATCAGTTTCCCTTTATTTATTGCGAGACTTGAATCAAACAGTATATGAGATCCAAGGACAAATAGCGTTCCTTTCCTCATATCCCTTATTCTCGAGAGACGTGGACCTTGATAAATCGTGGCACTATTTATATATATATATATATATATATATATATATATATATATATGATGAGAATAATATAAACAAAGAAAATATAATATATATATATAAACATATAAAATATAATATGTATATGTATAAACAAATAAAATATAATACATATATATGAACAAATAAAATATAATATATATATAAACAAATATAATGTATATATATATATATATATGAAAAAATAAAATATACTAATATGTATATGCAAACAATAATATATATATAAGCAAATAAAATAAAATATATATTTGTATAAACAAAAATTATATATATATATATATATATATATATATATATATATATATATATATATATATATATATATATATTAGCATAGGTGTCCGGCGTTGCCCGAGTAATTGGAGGTGTATGTTGAGCAAAAAAAAAAAAGCGGTCAATTTTCTTAACTTTGACCCCTATTATGCCCCCTTAAAATTTATTGTTTTGGGTTCAAATCAAGTTAAGTCAGATCCATATCCAAGGAACCTATATTTAAAATTTAAAGTGTTTAGACCCAAAATTGTCGGAGGAGTTTAGTAGAGTTCTCAAAGGTCAAATCGTTGAACTTTGACCCTTTAATCGCCAAATTTCTGTCCGAAAACCAATCACATCGATTTTCCCAAATCTCAGTACCCTGTATATCAAATTTCGAGTCTGTAGATGAAAATTGGCAGAGTTATTGCATATGGGAAATGTACACACACAGACAGACGCACAGATACACAGACAGACAGATACACAGAGACGATCATTTATATATATATATATATATATATATATATATATATATATATATATATATATATATATATATATATATATAATTAGTGGGGTTTTTTTTGTAAAAAAAAAAAATCCGGCAGAGTGCTCAATTGTAGGGAAAACATGAAAATAAGAGCGTATTTATATTTTATATTTTAGTTATAGAAAGTTTTTTTTATTTTTATTTTAATTTTAAATTAATTTTTTTAATTTTTTAAAAATTCTAAATTAATTTGGACTTTAATATTAAAGCCACTTTACATAATAATTATTAATTGAAATTAAATTTTAAATTTAATTTCAATTAATTTTAAAGTTAATAAAATCATTACCAGCCGATAAATAAAAAGGCGGGGTTCGCAAAACGAGAGTTAAACGTGAACTCGTGATGTAAAAATATTTCCACTTCCGGTTATAAAATAGATGATTATTGACTGAAGAGAGCTTGATATATGTATATAAAACGGTCCTAATTATCGTGTTTGAAACCGACGGTACCAATGACTTTGTAATCGTGACATCCTGCACTGAAGATTCCCGAAAGGATGAGACACTAGTGCCTGTAATAGGCATTTAATAATTAATACAGCAAATAATTATATATATATATATATATATATATATATATATATATATATATATATATATATATATATATATATAAAAGATGGCTTCCCGTGTGGCAGGGATATCTCTAGAGAAGATCCTAATTTACCCTATATGTGCTTCCGGGTTGCACTTGCTAACACCACTGCATTTATATTTGCCCTCTATCGGCCCCATAACAGCGGAGTTATTATCTTTAAGAGTATATCTGAGAAAATAGACCACATCCTGTCTGCACATCCCTCGGCTAACATCCACATCTATGGTGACTTCAACGTCCATAACGTGGAATGACTGACCCATTCAAATAAGACAGACGATGAGGGAAGGTTTTATGATTTTGCCATTTCTTATGACCTCACTCAGATTGTTCGCGAACCCACCCGTGTGCCCGATACTACTGGTCAATATGCAAGCCTCCTAGACCTTTTTCTCTCAACTTCCCCTGAGCTATGTTCATGTTCCGTTCATTCTCCTCTAGGATCCTCCGACCACTCCGTCGTATCAGTTAAGATAAAAATAAAAATGAAATGTAATAAGTCCCCAGACGTACCCCTCCACCGTACTGTATACCGATACTCTATGGCTGACTGGGATAGCTTCCGTACATTCATATCTGATTTACCTCTGCATTCCATGTTTAAAAAGGAAGTGTCCTCTATAGTATCAGATCTGACCGAATGGTTAATTGTAGGCATAGACCAATTCATACGATCTAAAAAATTCCAACAAAAACCTAACAGCCAGCCATGGTTCTCTCCAGAACGTGCTGCTGCTATCACGCACAGAAATCACTTTTTCCATAACTACCAACGGTTCAACCAGAACTTGCTCCCATACTTACGAAACTGTTTAACTTGTTGCCTTAAGGAGAAGTGCTTTCCGACAACCTGGAAAACCTCATCAGTATGCCCTGTATTTAAGAATTCGGGTGATAAGTCATCTCCCCCTCAGTACAGACCAATAAGTCTCCTGTGTGTTATGAGTAAGTTGCTGGAATCCATATTAAATAGAGAAATAGTCAACCACCTCAGCAGAAACAACCTTCTTAGTGACACACAATATGGTTTCCGTTCTGCAAGATCTACCGCAGATGTGCTAACGGTTATATCTCACAGGATTAGGGAATCTCTTGACAAAGTCTTCCTTTCTAGGGCAATTGCTCTTGACATATCAAAAGCCTTCGACAAGGTATGGCATAAGGGTCTACTTCACAAGATTTCCAGCTACGGTATAACTGGAAATGTTTTCTCAATCATTAAATCATTTCTTTCCGATAGAGTAGTGGTCGATGGACAAAAATCAGAGGCCTGCAGTATTAATACTGGAGTCCCTCAAGGGTCAATCCTAGGCCCAACTCTCTTCCTGATCTACATCAATGACCTCCCTAAACACATGCTTAAATCATTCGTTGACATCTACGCTGATGACACGACCATCTATGGCAACACATCAAAGGCTGTAAATGACAACGTTCTCTCTGATTCTCTCTCCTCTGATCTCGAGCGCGTGTTTCAATGGGGCAAGACGTGGCTGGTTACCTTTAATGCATCTAAAACCAACCTCCTATCCTTACATCATCAACGCTCTGATCCCCATCTGGCATCAATTGAAATGGATGACTCTCTTCTAGGAGAAGCCCTGTGTTTTGACAAGCTTCTGGGATTGACCTTTACTCCTGATCTGAAATGGAGCACGTACATCAAGTCTGTTGCCAAGGTCACTGGAAAGATGGTGGGGTCCTTCTACCGCTCCAGAAGATATCTCACTACTGATACAATTCTCTATCTATATAAAAGCCAAGTACGTCCAAGGATGGAATACTGCTGCCATATCTGGGTAGGAGCTGCTAAAAACAGCCTATCCTGCCTTGACAGAGGACAAAATAGACTTCGTGGCTTAGTGGGGGATGCCCTTTTCTCTACCTGAAACCTCTCTCCCAGAGAAGAGACGTTGCGAGCCTATCCTTGTTTTATCTTTATTTCCATGGCAGGTGCTCGTCTGAACTCCAATCTCTGGTCCGCCCACCCCTCGCCAATCTTTCATGAAAAACACCCGTCTAGCTGAACCCACTGTGAAAAATTTCCCCCACTATTTATCTGTGCCTAAATCAAAACGTGGATTCCATGAACAAAGCTTCTTTCTTAGAACTGCACGCCTGTGCAACTCTGTTCCGTCTCCCTGCTTCCCACCTGACTACAACTTGGATGTCTTCAAGTCCAACGTTATCGAATTCCTAATGAACCGCCCTTTTAAGTAAACACTTCATTAAATCTCCACACTAACGTACTGTACTTACAATAACCCTTATAAGTGGTGACCACCGTGTAAATATATATATATATATATATATATATATATATATATATATATATATATATATATATATATATATTGTATAGACGGTGCATGCGATTTTAGAAAAGATAGTACTTGAACAGACAAACACTTTAACTGCACAGCCAAGTTGACCTTTTTATGTTATTTTTTATTATTTGAGACGGTTACAATCACCTACTTCAATGGCGTCCTTCCCATAATGCTTTGCGCTCATCATAACAAATAACTTCTATAATTCAAATGCTTTTATTGAATTGCTTGCACCTCAAGAGGTCGGCATTTTCCCTCGTTTATAATACCTTAAATCTATTTGGTATAAGAGCTGACACTCCTTACTGGCGCAAAATGCAATAAAACAGATGGCGGCAAAAAAAAAAAAAAAAAATGATAATAGAATCGTATCCGTCTTCTTTCGATCTATGCCAGGGTTTTCCAAAGCTTTTTAACGAGGGGCCATGTTGCCCACGTTTTAGAAGTACGCGGACAAAAAAGAAAAATAAATGACCTGAACGTGTTTTATACTGCTTTGCTCATTGGTTTTGCTTTTTTAGTTGGACTGGTTTTACAAAACATCGTTTTTTTTAATCGTTTTCTGAACAAAAAGAAAAACCACCACATTATTTTCACACATTTCCATTTAAATTTTTTTTTCCTGAATTGTTTTAAGTTTTCTATAAAAGCTTCGCAGACCGGATTAAACATTTTGGTGTGCAGAATCTACCCCGCGGTCCGTAGTTTGGAGGCCCCTGATCTATGCTGGTGTGTTTTTTTTTTTGGGTACGTAATGAGTGATGGGACGATAAAAAGCTGGAATGAATAGCGTATAATGCAATAAACAAAATAAAGAAATAGACCTAAATAGCATTTAAGTTGGCAAATCAGACTGTGCCTCTAATGAGCCAATTTTTACTTGTTACTGTTGTAGCGAGATACGTTATTGTATTGTTAACTACATGATTTATTTGATAAATTATTTAGTCCGGCTTGGATAATTCATAATATGTAAATTCTTTTTTTAAATAACGGCCTAAAAAATCAGTCAACGGGATAACACATAATTTAAATAGAAATATATAATTATTGTCAATTTTTTAATAAAAATGTTTTGTTTTTTTTTTTAATGTTCTTATCGCTTTGTTTTGCTGGTGATGGAATATCCTACAGAATGTTAGGCATTCTGCTCTCTATTTCAAAGACTCCTGAAAGATCTTTTTAGGATTATAACCGTCATTTTCAGCGCAATTGTGTGCTTCAATATTGTGCTTAGTTCATCGAATATATTCGCCAAGTATTTTTTATGTTTTTTTTTTTTTGCAATAAACGAGATAATTGATTATATAATGTTATAAATTGAATTGAAAAAATTCTTAATGCTGCAATATTTTAAGTTATAAATTTATTATATTTTTTACGAGAATATCTTGTCCTTTTCTTTTCCAGTTTTAACAAGTAGTCCTTTACTTTTCCATGTTTAAGCTTAACCATATTACTTTTTGTGCTCGCATTTTCAGTAATCCATGATTTTTCAGGCTCCAGTAAATTCACTTGTTCTTAATTTCAGTCTTATTATTTATTTTTTTTTGCCCTCATAAACATATGTAATAACAATGTACGGCACTCGTCTGCTTTCAATAAAATCCCCCGATTATCTCCCTTTCATTCTTTTATTCTCTCTGTTTCACTTGTTACTTCTCTTTTAACGAAAGCGGTGAATTGGTAGCAACAGTAGTCGCTGAAGCGACGTGGTTGCTATGGAAACCAATCATAAAAACGTCGCTTACCTCCTTACGTTTTTTTTTACGATTTTGAACACCAGTAAATTCATAACTTTTTACTGAACGAAAATTGAATTTTTTTTTCACAATATAACTGAGAAGGTGATCTATAAACTGTAATAATTGTTTGAAAGTTGGTCGAAAATGAGTGAGCGGTGAAGCTTTAAAGCACTTCTAAATTACTAAAACTGCCACTTAACCATATATTCAAACAGAACAGTGTTTGAATTATAAACGAAAAGAACACGTTATAATTCAGCTAGTAGTAATTTGCTGTGAATTATAAGTTTAAAACCTTATATGGGTGAAAGTCATTGCCTATGTGCTGCGAAAATTGAAAGTATATTCGACCTCAAACAATTTGCATAAATAAAGAAATCATTTCTATCGTTTAATTTTGACGTAACAAATTGTCAATTAAATTAATTATTTTCTATGGATTAAAATCATTCGAATCTACAAAAAAAAAACGATTAAATTATTGCTTGCCTAAGTTAGTAAGATGCTGAAATAAAATATATTGAAAAAATCACATAAGACTGAGATAAAAGAATCGTATATTTATCAAATAAATATAAGAATCAAATACCTCCCAAGATTGAGACTTGTTGTCACATCTCAAGTGGGGCTGCTTAGAGCACCCTTTCCTGTTTTGACAGGTCTCAAAACCGGCTTCGAAATTGTCCTTTTCCTCACAAAAGAGACGTTGCGAGTTTATCTCTGCTTCATCGTTACTTTTCATGGCAAATGCTCGAGTGAACATATAGAATGAATCACTTTCCTCCACTGAAAAACTCGTCTAACTACAACCACAGTCAACAATTTCACTACTCTATCTGAGTCTAAAACTAAACGAAAATTTAATGAACAAAGATTTTTCCCCTAGAGTTGTTGTTTTTTATCTGACTCCAACATAGTCATCTTCAAGTCCAATATCAACAAGTTCTTGTTAAGCCGTTCTTTTAAATAATAAAATTCTCCCCTATTTTCACCACTACCGAACACCTGACATTCATTAATCCTTGTTCTCGAATAGCCTTCAGGCATTGACAAGCGGTGGCCCCTTGTAAAAAATGTCGTGCAAAACTAATTAAAATTATAATTTGCGATTTGAAAAAAAAAGCCAACTATGAAATACATTTAACATCGAGATAGATGTGTCTCTTGAATTCGTCAGATACAAAAAGAGAGAATACTTTGGTGCCTGTGGGTTAGTAATTATTAGGGCTGTGGCAACGGAATATTCTTTTTATTCTTTTGACTCTAAAGTATACATCTGACACAGTAAGACACAGCCAATCAATCGAGAACCACATTAGGCTATATAAAAACATATAATATATTAACAGATATATATACTCAAGAGTCAAAACAATGAAAATAATATGCTGTTGTCACAATCCTAGTGATCATATTACAAAAAATAAAGAGTGACAAACACAGGTTACAAAAGAAGACCAACAATGAATTTTTATATTCAGCTCGTCATAATTGAGTGTCTGTTGATTAGTAAAGATAATTGTCTTGACCAACCACATTGAAATATTTAGTAACAGGAAGGAGCTAATTAATCACCATAATGAATAAAGATAGATAATTATTTTAGGAGAAAAGGATAACTTTTTTTATTGTAAAGATGGGCTTTGTTATTCCTTTCATCTGGGCAGGATTATCTGCCAGAAGCAGCTCATCCTGCCTTGACAGAGTTCAACATGTACTTCGTAGCTTAGTAGGGGATGCCCTTTTCTCTTCCCTGCAACCTCTTTCCCACAGAAGAGACGTTGCGAGCCTGTGTATGCTTTATCGTTATTTTCATGGCAAGTGCTCATCTGAGCTTCAATTTATGATCCCCACTAGTCAAATTTTCACGAAAAACACTCGTCTAGCCAAAACCACTATCAATAATTTCCCACATTCTTTATCTGCGCCTAAACCTAAATGCAGATTCCATGAAAAAAGTGTCCTTTTTTAGAACTGTGCGCCTGTGGAATTCTCTTCCAATTGCATGCTTTCCAGCTGACTACAATCTGATTGTCTTCAAGTTCAACGTAAACAATTTCTTGGTGAACCGTCTCCCTAAATAATCCAATTTACAAAATTCCCACTACTTATGTTTACTACGCTATAATCACATTGAATAATGTATACCCATTAACCCTTATCCTCGAGTGTCCTCCGGGTCTTGAAAAGTGGTGATTCCTGTGTAAAAAAAAAAAAAAAAATGATACATTCAACGGGCTCAGACCAATCGTTCCGTTTAATACTATCTATATAAGATTGATGATAAGCACTGGAATTAAGGCACACTTACAGGTTAAGAAAGGAGTCTACTACTACTACTAGTAGTAGTAGTAGTAGTAGTACTACTACTACTACTACTACGAATAATAATAATATTAATAATAATATTAATAATAATAATAATAATATTAATAATAATATTAATAATAAAATGAAAAAGAGCAACAATAGAATATCAGCCTTAAAAGAACATGTTTTCTCATTTTTAATATCTTCAGTTTCTCCCATTCGAGAATGACCCCCTACTACAAAGCAGCATAAAACTATAACAAATTAAAAAAGAAAAGACTGGACCCCTGTGTTCTTGTCGACACTGTCATTAAATTCAAGTAATAAGTCGGATGGACGATACGGAGCTTGTCTGAACAAAGTTTATGACTAGTATTCCAAACAAAGGCGCTTATCGACTGAGCAAACGAATAATCGTGTAATAAAAACAAGGTTATGAGGCATTTAGCGCCAATTTGCGTCGACTTATTAGATTGAAGCGTCGCATGAAGGAATTGTTATTAGTTATTTGGCTTTGAAAGACGATTTAACGTAGGTATAGATTAAGCGAAAAATTTTGGGGTGAGGTAAAGTGATTTGACGTTTTGTGAGATATCGTGTATGAGCGCGTTTATTATCATACCACCGCGTTGCGGTTGAGAAAGCAGACATGACTATGCAAAAAGCGGAAATATTACTAGGGTCATTCAGTATTATGGACGAATGTTTGTTTAAAATAAACAGTTATGGAGATTATTTTCGTGGGTCGATGGGTAGAACTGCCGACTGTCAATGCGATGGTCTTTGGTTCAATCCTTGGCTTGGAAAAGGTACTAGTCTAGCGGCACTGATGACTTGTGATACAACGAAACATTACTGCTGTATGTCGATGACTATATATATATATATATATATATATATATATATATATATAACTAGCGGAGGAGGGGCGTCTGGCATTGCCCGGGCATAAAATACGCTTAAATATGATATTTTAATTTATTCACATTTCGTATATATTATTATAAAGTCGGGATTTCAATAATATTAATAACTAGCAGTGGTACCCGCCGTTGCCCGGGAATTTGGAGGTGTGTGTGTGTTAAAAAGAGGTGTAAAAGGAAAAAATGTTTTGGTCGGAAGGTCGGATTGAACCCCGAATCCTTGATGCGAAGGTGAAAACGAAAGGAGAAAAGAGCCAGTAACCTAACCATATGGGACAATAGGGAGAGGAACTGATAAGGGCGTTATATGAATGTTTATGAAGCGAAATAAACAGGTGTGAGGAAATATGACCTAGTTATGCGCTGCAAGCCAAATCATTCGCGGACATACACAAGAAGAAGCGAACACACACACACACACACACATATTTTCGCTTTTATATTTCTAGATGCCCCCCCCCCGATTTAGCTAATATATGACGGGAGTAAATTTTCTGTAAATGCAAACAGCGGACATTATTTTGTAAACGAAATAAACCGGTTATGATTTATATTGAATTTGTTCTTTTAGTGTCCAATCTGGCGAAGAAATGGAAGTTTATTTGCCTCCCTACCCCCTGGAAAGCAAAAGGACCCAAATATGTTTAATGTTATTTTTATCTGTCTTTTTTATGCGCGTAAAATTGATCGAATTAATGGCAAAAACTGGGAAAAAATGTAAGAATGGGCGTTAAAAAATCATTTGTAGGTGTTTAGGGCCCAAGAAAAAGGGGAAAAAAGAAAAAAAACTGAAGGTAGTCCTGCATAATTTGACCCGAATTCTCGTGAATTCCCGTCAAGCATTGATCGGGCGAGACCGGCAATCATCGGTGTCAGCCGCAGACTATCGGAAAAAAAACAAACAAAGAAAACGAACTGGAAAAAATACAAATTGGGGAAAAAATAAAGAAAGAAAAATCCAAAAAAACTTACCGTGCAAAATGCAAATATGTTTATTTTTATTTTTTTATTGTTGGTTTGTTTTATGCAATAAAATAAAAGAAACAAAACAAACTGGAAAAATACAAATGGAAAAAAGTAAAACCAGAAAACTGGCCGTGTATAATGAAAATGTGTTTATTAGATTTTAGTTATTTTTTTATTGTTGTTTTTTTTTCAAGTCTAAGAAAGAAGAAAAATATCTGGTTTAACCCCCCTTTAGCAGTAACGTCCAAACTAATATACCGAATGAATTCTTTAGAATTGTAGAAACATCGTTTAAATAACTACTTAGACACTATTTTAAGTAAAAATTCAATTAAAATATCATATTCCACTACGCCTAATATAGCCAAAATAATAATAGCACCTAATAAGAAAACTGAGATTGCTCAATCTAGCCCTAGGCGGATAGGTAACGCGTGGTCGTGCGGTTTGAAAATATGGGTAGTTTTTTTTGTTTATATCCGTTAGAAGCGCTGACTAACGCGTTACCTATCCGACTTCATAAAAAAACCCACAGTTTAACATCACGTGGACTATAATATATTTCTTAAAAAATAAACACTTGTTTATTTTATAAATTTCGCGTTGCAATTTTGGCTTCAAACGTATTTAATACGTATTTATTCTTCAAATTTCAGTCAGCGCTTCTAACGGATATAAAAAAAACTACCCAGATTTTCAAATCGTGCGACCACACGTTACCTATCCGACTTCATCAAAACCCTGCAGTTAAACATCACGTGGACTCTTCATCTAACTTCCTTCCACTCGACATCATGGCGAAGAAAAAGAGAAAAAACACACAAAAGATTGCTAAGGGAGTTTTACCCCGAAATATATTTCTTAAAAACTAAACACTCGTTTAATTTCGCGTTGCAATTTTGGCTTCAAACGTATTTAATACGTATTTATTCTTCAAATTTCAGTCAGCGCTTCTAACGGATATAAACAAAAAACTACTCAGATTATATATATATATATATATATATATATATATATATATATATATATATATATATATACTAGCATGGGTATTCAGCGTTGCCTTGGTTGATATGAAGTTCTGTTCGAAACACACCGGTATACTAATCAGATGAAAACATGTAAATTTAATCAGCCAAAAAAAGAAGTATGTGATACCCTCTCCACCAGATATTTCGGCAGAAGAGCTACAAAGAGAAGAAATTATTCTCCAGATATTGAGAAGATAAAAATAAATCATTACAACTTTTGTTTCAATAAAAATAGAAGTGAATACCCATGCGATCGCAAAAAAAGAGAAAAAAAAGATCTACCAAAAATTAATTCCAAAAACAATTAAATGACATTTTCGTCATTTAATATTTCTAATGTAATCCTCCCCTCCCCACGCCAAAAAAAAAAAAATGAATTTGTCATATTTTGGGGTTTGTTCTGTTTATAAAATTGTTACGTAAAAGTACAGAATGGGATCATAAAAAGTAATTAAATTTATCGTTATTTTATGTTTCGAATGTAATTCCCCCCCCACCACCACAAAATAATTTTTTTATATTTGTCTTGTTTTGTCCCCCCCCCCCCCATCGATCGCCAAACTTGAAAAAATGCTAAAGATGACGTCTGGTTGAACGCTTTGTGTCTAAAAGTGGGCGCCAATTTTACGTTAAATTTATATAGAAAAGTTACCCCACCGCTAAAATGTTAATCTTTTTTTTCAAAATTTCTTCTTTCATATTATTTATAAAGACTGCTTAAACGTATTATGCCACAAAAAACAGGTCTTAATTTTTTTGGTCGATGTCAAGTTTCTTTCCAACTCCCCAAAAAACTTTAAAATGATGACTTTGAATGGTTTTCGGCGGTGCTGAAAACGAATATTACGTTTAAATTTGGAGAAAATAAGTAGTGTTCATGATATGAAGAAATTACTTTTTCAAAAAATGGGGGATCACTTTCCTATATAAATTTAACGTAAAATGAGCACCCACTTTCTGATCTAGTAATTTCTTCATATCATAAAACAAATTTAGCGGTTCTGGATATGACCTTAAACTATATCCAGTGGTGAGGCCCTAGCTTCCGGGCTTTGGGGAGTGTGGAGCCACCCTTTAATTGGCACTGCTCCTAGGTCCACTCTGACCCGGAGTGGTAGTACCTGTTAGAGTCCCAACTATGCGTTAAATAGAAACCGACTTGAAAACAACAAATATATTCTATTAAAAATTTTTTTCTTCAAAATCTTTGGATTCGGCATTAACCTGAAAAGGGTTGATATGCCGTAAAACAAAAACAACCAACCAACCAAAACAAATTTAACTGTGATGTTCGTTTTCAGCACCCCCGAAAATTGACGCTGTTTTTTTTTTTTTCTCTAAGAGATGCGTTCATTTTTTCATCTCATAATTTAGGACGCTAATTATACTGTTAGTAAGTTTACAAAAGCATACTTTCGTTTTTCGTTCTTTTTTCATTATACAACCTGTATAGTTGTGAACAGGTGCCTTTGCAGTTTAACATTTCACAAAAATTCTGTTTACATTAGGAGGCAGTTAAGTAAACTACAGAAGCACCTGGTAAAAATTATACAAATTATATAATTAAATACCCACCTAAAAAAATGAAAAACAAAAATATATTTTTGTAAACCGCTCGTATAAACTTACTGACAGCATTATTTACATCCTAAATTATGAAAAATAAACTAATCTCTTAGTAAAAAACAATGCCAGTTTTCGGTGGTGCTGAAAACGAACATCACAGTTAAATTTGTTTATGATATGAAGAAATTATTAGGTTGTTAGAAAGTGGGTGCCCATTTTATGTTAAATTTATATAGGAAAGTGACTGATCCCCCACTTTTTGGAAAAGTAATTTTTCATATCATGAAAACTGCTTATCTGCCCCAAATTTAAATGTGCTATTCGTTTTCAGCACCATCGACAACCATTAGAAGTCGTCATTTTCAAGTTTTTTGAGGAGTTGGGAAGAAACTTGACATTGACCATTTTTTTCTAGGGGTTAAACGACGCTGGGTCACGTCGTAAAAATTGACAATTCTTAAGTTAAGATATTAAATAAATTATAAAGAAAATCTGTTTCGCAGGCCATTAAACACACTTGCTATGGTATAATTATCATAATAAATCCTGGGCAGCACCGATTAAATTTTATAAACAAAAAACAAAAAGAGCAAAGGATGATGGATTTTGTTCCCATGTGTCTCTGGACTAACGCTGCCCTCGTGAGGATGCAAGTAAATGAGGACATTAATTTTAATTATTTTTCTCTAATAAATAAAAAAGTTTTCTTAAAAATTAAGAATATGCGAAAATAAATTTCCTCCGAATTAAAAATAAAAATAATAATTCAGCTTAGAATAATATTTGAGATGAAAACAAAGACAGCAAATATTTAATAACGTGCTCCGTTTAAAACATTTTTTCAATTAAACTATCACATTTATTTCCCCTTTTGGCTTTCTGGGTTTTGGTTTGAAAATAAAACGGTTTCAGATTTCAGATAAAATAAGTTAAATCAAATATAACTTGAAATTTAAATAAACTAAATAATTAAAAAAAAATTAATTAGTACAGTTGAAACAAAGCTGTTATGTCGAATAAGTAATGTCGTCGCGGTAATTATTTAAATAGATTTCATTTAATGTAATATGTTAATGACCGTAACTCAATAATGTAAAAGTGGTTTGAAAAAATGCCTGGACATCTTCATCGGCATTCCTCGGTAGACGGGCCCGAGGCGATTACAAATAAAATAACTCTCTCTCTCTCTCTCTCTCTCTCTCCCTCTCAAAGAGAGAAAGAAAAGTATGAAAAGGTGAATCTTCTAGAACTGAATAAGACCAGCATCATATCACAATCGAGAAGGAAAAGGCTATTACAGACATCGCATAGACTGTGTTGATGTTGGTGTCGAGGGAACGTCCCGAATTCTGGCGTTGATATGTGATAATCGGACAAAAGAAAATTCTGCTAACAACGCGATGTATCAAACAACTGTTTGTAGGTACAACATCCTTAGATAATTTTTAGATAACATTTTTCAAAGAAATAAATAAATAAAAAGGGGGAGTCATGTACGTTTCTAAGAAGAAATAAAGAACTAAAAGATAAGAAGATAAGGAAAATGAGGAAAAAATTTAAACGCTTGATGAATCTTGTATGACATTCGAAATAAAACAAGATATTTGTGGAGATAAGAGTGCGAAAAGCTTGAAAGACTGGGGAACCCGAGAAGCAATAGAGGCAAGCAGCGGACGTAACACTTGTAATTTGAGAGCGACTGTCGATAGAAAAGGATGGCCAACCGGTTAAAAGAGATGAAAGCGAGAAGGGCGCTTTCCATGTGAACGTCCGCCGTCATCGAGCCGAAGGGACCTCCCATTGTTTTACATCGCTAAACGACCTACGAATGAAACATCTAGATGTAAAGATATATAAGTAAAATATATTAAGTAGCCTTATATTTAAATTTCAGCATAAATTAATAGAAAAAAAGAAACTGTAATTAACTGTACTCGATCGTACGTATCAGGTTGTTGCATAAGTTTCCGCTGTTTCAATAAACAAAAAGTTTTGTTTTAAAACATGTTTTCATATTTGACAAATTATTATATATCATTAGAAAGCATGTATTCTGTTCTACAAGATAATGGTCATCGTTTTTTTGCACATATAACTTTTCTCGTTTTTCAGAACCGTCAAGTAGATAAAAAATGACATTTTCGACAGCTCCTTCTTTTTGCCTTTAATTGAAGTCAAAAAGGGAGTGAAATGACCAAGGATATTTGTCCCGTGGAGAAAACGCTATGGCTGCGAGAACTGTTCGAAATCGGGTTACCAGATTCAAACACGGTAATTTTGACCTCAATGACGGTCCTCGTCCCGAAAGACCAATCAAGATAGACGAAGACCAACTCAGGGTTCTTTTGAAAGAAGATGGTCGTCAGACATGTAGAGAATTGGGTGAAAATATAAAGTGTGATTCTGCGACGATTTCACGCCAGCTTAAGTCGATGGGATTCACAGAAAAACTTGGAGCTTGGGTTCCACACAAATTTACTTTTGCTGTTAAAATTCTTTAATTTTCTTAAAAAATGAAAACGGTCGGAACTTATGCAACAATCTAATCGAATGTAATGAAGAGAACAATCTAAATGATGCGTGAATGGTCATCCAAGATGGCGTCTGTTTATTGCAACTAAGCGGTGTCTTATTAGTCACGTGATTCTTTTAATTTGTAGCTGTTTTTGTTTAAATTAAAATAGAAAGGATTGAAACAGACGCAAACTTAAGAAGTGCTAAATTTATTTGAAAAAATAACTATCTTACTTTTCCCACGTCGCTTAAGTATCGAATATGTTGAGTATAAATCATACACACACATGCATTATCTGCGTGTGCGTGTGCGTGTGCGTGTGCGTGTGCGAAAAACAAAAAAGAATGAATTTAACAGAAATATATTTTATATAAAAATAATCAACCAGTTTCGTTCGAATCCACGAGCACCTTCAGAACAAAGTCAAGATTTGAAATTCTGAAATTCATTTACTTCTTCTATCTAATAATTTTTCTTTCTCTCTTTCATACATTTTGTCTCCAAGACTTTTCATACTATAATATATCGTGAATTTTATCCCGTAAATATATATATATCTATATAATACTAAAAGTCTATGGATCTTGTATGTTTGCAATCAGATTTCCGGTTTTCAACATCCGGTTGCGCATGCGTAAATAGCAACGTCTTCAATCCGTTATTCCAATTCCGGAATTTTTATATCGCTTTTAATACAAACAATTTCATTTAATTTGATCAAATAGTTATTTATATATACAAATAATACATAGATTCATAGATAATTATAATATATATTATAAAATCTATTTATCTATGAATCTATTAATAATATGAAATATTACCCTATACAATTTATGGAAAGAAAACACCTCTCACTTTCCCTCTAATAGATTTCAACACTCCTACTCCCTCTGTTTTCGTTACGTACGCGAGAAATAGTTACGTGTATGTGTGAGAGAGAGAAAAAGGCGGCGATGTAAAACTGGATAGAGTTATCCCCCTTAACTAATGCAGACCTTTTTACTAGAGGGCGTTATTACAAAAAAATTTCTTTTTCTTCTTCCCATGTTTTTTAAAGTCGTCTGCTTACATTTCCAAACGGAAAGCTGAATCGGTAAATGCACACATTTCTATTACATTAAATAGTGTTTTCCTTTACACAATGGGTACTGAATGTTTGCTTAAATTAAATGAAAAAAGTTACATTTTATTTTCATTTTCTATTTAAAAAGCCATTATTAACATGTGGAGAGTGTTTTTTTTTATTATTCTGTACTTTCAACTAACAATTTCATTTAAAAGATGATATATCAAAATTTGAATTTAACTATAATAAGGATTATGATACCTGTTCAGTGCATATTTACCTATAAGTATGACCAACCACTTATAATTCAGTAACTGTAATTTAAAAAAAAATAACAATTATAATAAACAGAACGACTCATAGAAATCTATCTATATTCTTTTTTCATTTTAATATACTTTCATAGAAATGCTTCTGTTATGTAAAAAAAAACTATTTTCTTTATGCCACAAGTGTCACGCTCATACATGAATTCCATAGCTAATATAACGTACTGACCCAACGGGTCACGGGTGGTCTAGTATATATATATATATATATATATATATATATATATATATATATATATATATATGATGAAAATAATAGAAATAGCATTCCGACAAAATAGAGAAATAAAAGGAACAAACCGTATTATGTGTTCATCAACGTTTCGTCTTTATTTCGAGACTTCCTAAGGAAGTCTCGAAATAAGACTTTCTAAGGAACTCTCGAAATAAAGACGAAACGTTGATGAACACATAATACGGTTTGTTCCTTTTTATTTCTCTCTCTCCCTCTCCCTCGCTCTCTCTCTCTCTCTCTCTCTCTCTCTCTCTCTCTATATATATATATATATATATATATATATATATATATATATATATATATATATATATATATATCGTTAGTTATCCTTCCAAAACCAAAAGATGTATTCGTTTCACACTCATGGTATTTTATTCATACGTTAATGTAGTACGTCTTACACATATATCGTTGAATAGCGAACATTTACCAAACAGCTTATCAGAGACGGATACTACGTGTTCTTCGGAAAAAAAACAGTTGTAGAGTTTTTCCCCTTGTTAAAATAAAATAAGATATGGCGAAGGAAAATGTTCATAAAAAGAAAATAGAAACTTTTAAAGTTCGCAAAATCATAAAAATAATTTTTTTTAAATCTCTTACATATTATGGAGCATATAGAAACATTTGCAAAAAAAAAAAAAAAAGGTCATTGAATTCACCACCCACGAAGAGACATTATTTTATAGTACCGCTCGGTCGTAAAATATGCATAAATATTATAATTACAGAAACTGAGACATGTGCATGCGAGCATTATGTTTTTTAAACAGTTCACTTCTTGTAAGTATAAAATATTAGAGCTGATCGAAACCTAAAGAGAGTGAATCAAATACCATAACCATTAGACCAGCTTGACACCATCTTTAATAAGTGTTTTCAAACCTACTTATTCTTAAAATAAGGAATCTGTCATGTGAACGATTCACGCATGTGCATTTATGAAACAGTTGACAAACAGCTAAAAATCCAATGACTCTCACGTATTAATTTTCAATTCTAACCTCTTAGAAGGCCTTTTTCCGGATAAAAATTAACTAAATACTTTTCTTCATGTTTGAATACCCTATATACCAGATTTCAAGTCTGTAGATCAAATATTCACTGAGTATCTAGGTTAAGAATTGTCCTCACACACACACACACACACACACTATATATATATATATATATATATATATATATATATATATATATATATATATATTATTCTATTGAATTAACTAGCTGGACGCCCGGCGTTGCCCAGTGATACAATACGCTTAGACATGATATTTTAATTTATGAAGATTGCTTATATATTATTATAGAATCAATCTTCTATTGAATATTATATATTACAAATAATAATTTGCCCAGTGGACTATATATATATATATATATATATATATATATATATATATATATATATATATATATATATATATATATATATAATAAACAGTAATAATAATGTCTGTGTTTGTTTACATCAGCGTCTATTTGAGCTTGATGAATGCTCTGGAAAAGTTACTTTTCTAGGGCAATTGCTCTTGACATATCAAAGGCCTTTGATAAGGTATGGCATAAAGGTCTACTTCACAAGATCTTCAGCTATGGTATAGCTGGAAATGTCTTCTCAATTATTAAATTATTTCTCTCTGATAGATTCATAAGAGTATAAGAGTAGTGGTTGATGGGCAGAAAGCAGAAGCTCTCAGTATTAATGCTGGAGTCCCTCAGGGGTCCATGCTGGGCCCAAATTTCTTCCTGGTCTACATTAATAATTTTCCAAATCACACCCTTACGTCATTCGTAGACATTTATGCTGACGACATTACAATCTATGGTAGCACATCTAAGATCGAAAATGACTAAGTTCTCTCTGATTCTCTCTCCTCTGATCATGAGCATGTGGTACAATGGGGAAAAAGGTGGTTGATTATTTTTAATGCATCTAAAATCAAGCTTGTATCTCAACAGAATCTACGCTTTGATGCCAATCAGGCATCGGTTTAAATGAATCGCTCTCGTTTTGTGGATGCTTCATGTTTTGACAAGCTTCTGGGATTGACCTTTACTCCTGATCTGAAATGGAACACGTATATCAAATCCATTGCCTAGGTCGCTGGAAAAATGGTGGAATCCTTCTACCGCTCCAGTAGATATCTCACTCCTGATGCAATTCTCTACATATATAAAAGCCAGGTACGGCCAACGATGGAGTATTGTTGCCATATCTGAATAGGAGCGTAGTGGGGTTTCCCTTTTCTCTTCCTTGCAACCTCTTTCCCATAGAACAGACGTTGCGAGCCTCTCTTTGCTTTATCGTTATTTTCATGGCAATTACTCAGCTGAGCTTCAATCTATGGTCACCTCGCCAAATTTTCACGAAAAACACTCGTCTAGTCAAAACCACTATCAATAATTTCCCACATTCTTTATCTGTGCCTAAACCTTAATGTAGATTCTACGAACAACGCTTCTTTCTTAAAACTGTACGCCTGTGGAACTCTCTTCCGATTGCCTGCTTTCCAGCGGACTACAATCTGGTTGTCATCAAGTCCAACGTAAACAAGTTCTTGAGTAACTCTCCACCCAAGTAATCCAATTTACAAAATTCCCACTACTTACATTTACTACGCTATAATCACATTGACTAATATATACCCATTAACCTTATCCTCGAGTGGCCTCCGGGCCTTGATAAGTGGTGATTCCTGTGTAAAAAAAATGTTTAGTTTTAAAATATGCAAACGAAGAAGTGGTTTGCGGTTATTTTAAATGATAACTCTTCTTTTGTCGTAAATTGAACTCATTAAAAAGAAAAAAAAGTAATAAAATAGTGAGGTACGCCCGGGCTTGAACAGGGGGATTATTCGATCTATTGTCGAATGCTCGACCATTGTGCTATATCGCTAGATGTCTATAATTTTATTTTTTTTTTTTAAGAAGAAATAATTTGCTGATATTTTATTATCTTCCTTTCCGGTGTAACGGTTAAAAATTCCCCTGTAAAAATTATGTTTATCTATAAGAAAAAAAAAACTATTTTTAGGATCGGACTTTTTCGATTTTCGATACTTATCGGATGAATAAAAATAAATCACTTGTGTGTGAAATTTGCATAATATATGCTCAGCCGTTTCAGAACCTATGAGGAACTCTCTCTCTCTCTTTCTCTCTCTATCTATCTATCTATCTATCTCTTGCTCTTACACATACACACGCAAAGTGACTTTTATATAATAGTATATAATATTAATTAAACAGAATGCAACATATATATATATATATATATATATATATATATATATATATATATATTAATTCAATAGAACATAACATTTAGGCATCATTAATATTGTGTAGCCATACTTAACTCCCTATATGCATTCTATATGTATACGCGTTGTAGAAATCCAAATTTATGATTACTTATTCATAAGATAAAAGTTCGACAATTTAATGACTATCCTCACCTTGGCCGCTTAACTTTTGTAGCTAACATGTATTATTATCATTGTGTCTAAAAGACCTCTCCTTGAAAATAACCTGTGGTGTTCCCTGGAAGCTGAGTGACAACAAGTCTCCCTAGGTTTTTTTGTACTCTCCATCTCTTTCAGTAATATTTGCAAATGAATTTGCGTTTTCGCAAAAGCTGCTTACCATTGATTTCTCGCTGAGAGCGGCCATTGGTCTCCACTGGAATTTGAGTGGCAATAAGTCTCCCCAAGCTCCCAGTTCTCTTTGCACTTGTCCAGCAGAGGTCTGGCCGGTGCTCTCTCCTCGGGTTTTCCATCCTCCTTTACTCTTCTCGGCTATTTGGTATCACTCTTTTGGGAGGGGTCGGTGATGGGGCAATGGTAGGGGATGAGGAAGGGGATAGCAAACTTAATAGATATGTAGCTTTAATGTTCTTGGTTCCATGTAACGCTTCTTCATGTTTTGCCTCTGTAATAGTTCACTTACTCACTCATGTGACTCATGTGTTTTAGCCTCCGCACTCAAGGGTTTTCCTTAAATTTCAGCTTTTTCTTTATTGTAATTCGTTGTATCTTTGCAGCCATTCCTCTGATTCTAATTCCTGCCATTCTTTTTTCAACGCATTTTGGAATTGTTCCTAGTGCTCCTACTATTATAGGTATTATCCTGATTTTCTTCATCATCCAAATCCCTTTTAACTAGCTAGCTCTGTGTATTTGCTCCATTTTTCCTTTTCTTTGATAATCACCCTGTGGTCAGCTAGAACTGCAAAGTCTACGATTTGACAGGACTTTTCTTTCTTGTTAATTATTACGACATACGGTCTTCTTGCTTGGATGGGTTTATCTGCTTGTATGTCCATATCGAAAAGGATTTTGTGATTCTCGTTTTCAAGTACTGTTGCCAGTTTATGATTATACTATTTATCTGTGCGTTCGAGATGCGTTCGAGATACAGTTGTTTGCATAATTCCCAGTGTACTGCCCTCCCTACTTGGCCGTACCTGCTCTTGTATTCCTTTTGGGCCAGTATATTATTATTATTATTATTATTATTATTATTATTATTATTATTATTATTATTTGCGATAAACGATGATTCAAGAAGACTCCGTCGCGGTTTATTTTAAATAAATTTAACTATTTTTGTGTGTTTGAAGTTAAAAGTATGATTATGCTGATATGAATGAGAAAATGAAGCATTCAGGAGAATTGCTATTTCTTATGTCTCCTTTATTTCTCTTTCTCTCTTTCTCTCTCTCTCTCTCTCTCTCTCTCTCTATATATATATATATATATATATATATATATATATATATATATATATATTATTAAACAGATGAGTAATAAAAGTTACGAAGGACTTTATTAAATAATTAGGTCAAGAAGAAGAAAAATGAAAGGAAAATGGAAAAAACCTCTTTCATCATGGCATTTCGAAGCTAATGCTCTTCACTAGAAGAGAAAAACCGCGTTATAACACTATATAAAGAGACTCTTTTTCAATTTTTTTCGTTTTTGTCCTTATTGACCTGATTATTTAATAAAGTTTTATGTAACTTTTATTCCTCATTTTTCTAAAATTTAATTCATGAAATGCTCATCTTAACCGGGTAGAAATTCTACTTTCTTGAATATATATATATATATATATATATATATATATATATATATATATATATATATAATGCTCCCCATCTTGGGTTGAGCATATTGGGAAATGATAGACAAACTGCTATTAGCGTATTAAGCGACGCTCTTTGTGTAAACAAATCGAGCGGAGACATTTGGACGATGTGAAAACATCGTTAATTCATTACCCACACAGAAGCAGCCGTATAGCGCAATGGTGAGAAGCCTTGACTGGCATTTGGGCGGTCGGGTTTCGATCCTGGCTTGAGGCAATTGGCAGTCTCGCCGCACGGATGAGCTGTGAAACAGCGAAACAGTACTGTATGTGGATAACTATATATATTAAAATATATATGTCATATGACTATATATATATATATAACACATTATCTGTCAGTTCATTCCCTATGGACTCTGAAACACTAGAACTGATTGTTTTTGTAATTTCACACAAATGTGCTTTATCTGTCTGGAAGTGTTGTTAAATAGGTTTTGTATCGGAATGTCTCCGATAAGTATCGGACATCGATAATCAGAAAAAATCCCATTAAAGAAGGTCCGATTTTGACCAAAGCTTGCACAGCCTATCATCACAAATGCATTTGAGAAGTTTAGTTACTGCACAAGTAGAAGTGCCCGGCATATATAATCAACAGTAAATTCTTATATATGAATGTTTCTGCTTAGGGCACACTTGAACTTTCATACTTGGCTTTTGCATTTAAAACTTTATTTTTAGTCGTTATATAAAAATAATTTTATAAAATCAACAGTAAGTTTTAAATGCTTAAAAATTGTTTCCAAATTTTTTCATGCCCATAAAGAATTTTTAAATAGTTTTTATACTGTTAAGAAACCAAAAATGGGTTTTTATTTCTGAGTTAATCACGCTATGATTAATAGTTTTATCTTCATTTGCAGCAATAAATATTTATGAAACTATTCTGGAAAAAAAATTTTTTATTTCAAATTTTAACAGACGGTTTATTTCATAATGATATCTGTTAATGTTAATCCCGTGATATGTCTGTTAGTAAAAAAATATCGGGCAGGATAGAATATATATATATATATATATATATATATATATATATATATATATATATATACATATATTAGTGATGGGACGATTCCAATATTTTTCCCGATTCCATACAAAATTTCCGATACAATTACCGATCCCGATTCCTTATAAATATTTAACTATAGATAAAGTTGTTAATTTTTTGCCGGTTACCGTAAAAAAACACATTAAATGTGCAAATGTTTTCTCAAACGTAAAAATACACTTGTGCGATTTGATCTATAGATTTTAGCTTTACTGTTAGTTTCAAATTATTAGATATTTATTATTTTAGCATTACTATTGGCAGTGTTAGATTTTGTTTAAAATAAAAACAATCTAATAAAAAAGACAAGAGAATCGGTTTTGGAATCGGGAAATAGGCGCAAAACTTGCCGATTCCAATAACCGAAAACGTTCCAATTTTTCCGATTCCAGATTCCGATTCCATTTAAATCGTCCCAACACTAATCTATATAATTAAAAAACTCAAATGACCTTGTAACGAGTGATGTAACCTACTTTCCGGTTTACGACATCCGGTTGCGCATGCGCGCATAAACATTAACCCATAACAACGTAAACAAATAAAGACAACTCGCTTCTTTTGCAGAGTTTGACCTGCGCACTGAAATATTAAAGTTATTATTTCGAAATTATTATTTAACATGGGAAGAGTGGGGGTGTTTTGCAACTATTCTTTATCATAACTATATTGTCGCTATTTTCTTACAACTAAACAACTTTAACCCGTTGAAGAACAATTGTAGTAAAGCCAAGACTACTACTACTACTACTCTCTATCCGTCCCTTTTCCTTCCTTCCTTCTTTTTTATTTTTTGTTTACATTTCTAGATAAAAAATAGTTGTGTGAGAACGGTGAATTTGTTGACACATTTACTAATCTGTTTCAATATTAGTTGTATTTTATTTTATTTATTTAGGTTTTATTTTTTTGCTTCCGGTTTTATTAATTTTTTTTTTTTTTTAAGATTTTAAGTTTCTATAACTTAGTTGAAGGATTCCAATATGGGTTTTTCATTCTTATATTTCTTATCCGTAGGTTCATGTGCGTTTTTGCTGCTAAATGACTTTCGTCGGGGTTCGATTCGTAGGAAAATCATGTTTAATTTTCGATTTTTGAGCGATTATTCGGAAAAATATGTAACTTTACACGAATAGGGAGGATTTTTTTTTTTGAGTGATCCGTCCGTGATTTTTCATTTTAATATACTTTTATAGAAATGTTTCTGTTATGTAAAAAAAAAACTATTTTCTTTACGTCACAAGTATCATGCTCATACATAAATCCCATAGCTAATATAACATACTGACCCAACGGGTCACGGATAGTCTAGTATATATATATATATATATATATATATATATATATATATATATATATATATATATATATTTCTATAAAGAATGAAAGAATCCCTTAAAACTGCAAATGCATGCATCCGATTTTAATGAAATTTAAACTATGATATAATTATGCAGGCACTTTTCCAAAATTGTAATTTCTTCCAACGATATTAAGGGTGAAATGAGTGGGGGGGGGTAAAATTAAAAAAGTAAAATAGAAAAAAAATCATTATGCATTTTTTTCTCTATATTACTTTCATTACTTACCCAGTGAATTTTACATGAGAATACACTTTTAGATTTATGTAGATGGTCTAACCCATGCTTCTATCGGGAGCACACAATCTGTCGCTATAGATATATATCGTAACCTACGCGCATATCTGCCATTTCCCTCAATTTGGAAGTTTGTAAATGGACACTCTACACTTTGATTATTGAACTGTACCCTATCTTCGCTCTTTATTCATTTTAAAGTACACTGAGGCGTTCACAAGGAGCCACACTTAATTTAACAGCTGTCTCCAGCACTTTATGCGTGTATCATTAATAAGTACAAGTTCCGCCATTCTTCATCAAATATTTGTTTATTTGCTGTCTGTATCTCAGATTAAAGTATAATTACAGGGATGTTTTGTTGTTGTTCTAGGTCCTATTTGAAAGCGGCTTGCCAATAAAATTCAAAAGCCTTTCTTTAGATGTCGATAACACGCGAACGTACGTGTACGAACGTCCCCTACATAAAGTTTAAAAGCCACAAAGCCACAAAGTTAAAAAGTACTTCTTCCCCTAAGAATCCGATCCTCGTTCTTCGTTATCACTTGAGAGAGAGAGAGAGAGAGAGAGAGAGAGAGAGAGAGAGAGAGAGTGAGAGGGTGGGGAGAACGTCCGTGTTCTAGGTCACCTTCTCCCAAAAAAGAGGGCGTTCTTTTTAAGAGCTGTCCGCACCGCTTTTATAGACGTAAATCGCGCACGGCTCTTGCTGATTAATAAATAAAGAAGAACCGGAAGTTTCAACCTTAAAAGAAATGCTGCGACATATTTATTTCGAGACGAAGAAGGATCTAATTTTGTAGACGCTTCGAAAAATATACGGAATGTTTTCCGGGTGGATGAGGGTTATTTAAAACGTTTCCGGCCAAAGATATTATTTAACAACCTACGAAGAAAGGGAAAAATATGAGTTGCAAAGTTTGATAAACTATCAAACATAGGCAACAAAAACTGGAATACATTGAGGATATTGCAAAGGCTTCTGCAAAAAGTTTGGTTCCCATTATCGTACTAGAAAATTACTCACAACTGTGAGTATATTGTATTTCTACAAAGCCACGATTCGCTCATGCATGGAGTATTGTTGCCACATCTGGGTTGATACATCCACCCCTAGTTTCTCGAACTCCTGTCCCATCAGCGTAATGTTGCAGGCCTGTGTCAGTTTTACAAGTACTTTAATAGTGCCGATGAACTAATTGCACCTCGACAAACTCGTCTAGCAACAAAATCCTAACCTTTTACCATATAGGCCACTAGATTCCGGACAGCTTTTTAATCACAATTTATTCCCGCGGATTGCTAACCTTTGGAATTCTCTCTCTGCTTCCCTGACTGTATTAAGATGCAGAAGATTAAATGTAATGTAAACAGACATCTTGCTCATCTCCTTACATAGTTCACTGTTGACATAGTTCCAAATAGTAGCAACTTTACGTCTAAGTGGCTATGTTTTGTTTGGGGGTGAACAAGAGTTTTATTGGGAGCGTTGTCATTCTAACTTCAACAGAATCGTTAAAGATACATTTTATTGAATAAAATGAAAATAATCGACTTGCTGCTGCGGTCAAAAATAATGCAGCCTCCTTCTCTTTTTTTTTTCTTTTCTCTCATAACATCAAGTTCAGAAAATAACTCCCATCTCCTCGACCCTCAACATGAATTATGTTCCTTTTTTATCGACTTAAATCCCACATATGCAAACCAACTTAATTTGCATTTTAAGGAAGTGGACCCTTTTGGCAGCTTCGTAATTCTCGCTTCCCTTATTTTTTTTTTCCTTAATCCCTCCATTCGAAGAGCTATGTTTCTTACAAAGAGGAGATAATTGCTGTTTTCTGAGTCGGAATTAACACTTCTTGGTTAGCCTTTGACCTTGATGTAGTGTTTTTTTTTTATTTTAGTGCTTTACATCAAGTGGTTTGTATGCCTTGTCTGGGGCGATTTCCATAAAAATACATCTCACGACTATCTGTCTCGGTTGTTAAAATAAAGGTTTCGTGTCATCGTCTCTGCTAACGACCGTATTCGGAAGCAATGGAGCAGCGTTCGAATTTTCACAGGCAAACTATGATTTGAGTATTTCTTTATTTTCAAATTTTTTGCACGACAAAAGGGTGGTCTCTTTCATCTGGGATGAAGCAAGTTGAGATCGTTCAATACGGATTCAGGATCATCACATCTGCCACAATGTACTAACAAAGATTTCTTAATGCGTTGCTATACATACAGTATAAAAGGGCGAAATTGGACAAACAAAATCCTGCTTTGGATGCGAAAATCAAAGACATTAGCGGAAACTATGGAAAAACAGGCATGTTATCTGAGTGAATTGCAGTTTTTTCTTTAAGTCGGAGATTAGACCATTCTTATAATGACCTGTTTCCTGTTGATTGCGGTATAATGCTGAGTTTGCGCATTTCTAGGAGGTTCATCTTCTCAGGCTTTGCTTTCTCTCTTTGAGAAGGGGTTATTTTATTGATAATCGCCTAGGGCGCCCTTCAGGGAATACAAACGGAGTTGCGCAGGCATATTTTGCAGAGTCATCGGAAGGCTATATGTAGGAGGAAAACAATGAACAGGAAAAGAGTTTCAGGTGCATTTAGTTATTAGAAAAAAAAACTACATGAATAGATATATGTATTTGGATGGCGTATCAAAAAGACTGCTAGATCAACGAGTCAAACGAGCTGAAAAAAGGAAGCAAAGAATAGTTCAGACAATTTTGAAGAACACATGTCATAATAACATTTAAAGAAAAGACTGAGACTAGCAATATTATGTTCGTGAGAGAGAGGGTGCCAGTTGCAGATATGTTTCTGCACCTTCTCAAGAACATAATATAATATAAATTATCGATATTATATTTTTCTTAATCTGTCTGTCCGTTCCATATTGTCTTGGAAACAACTATGCCGTTATGGCTGAAAATTTTTATGGATACTTGTTACGATTAAGTGTAGCGAACTAAGTATTATGATATCCGTTCGATGCAAATAAGGGATTAATAAGGATTAGTCACCACAACACCACATTTCTTGTGAACGTTTTGCAGGCATGATTCATTCTAAGTCAACGGTTATAACTTTTTTCTCGTTTTCAACAGGCAAAACATCTATTAGGTTGGTGCAAAAATAATTTTGTTTATATATATAGTTGAACATAAAAAAATGGCATCATGTTTGCACCAACCAAATAGTTATTATTATTATTATTATTATTATTATTATTATTATTATTGGCTTATTGTTTCGGTGAATCGGAGAAATGTATAAGAACATTAGTGATTTAAGTCATCCGTAAAAAAAAAAAAATTAAAAATATGAAAGAGTCTGATTCCTACAAATGTAAATCACGACCGACCCCTGTTGATTGATAAATACACACAAACCGGAAGTTCGTAAATTGTTTCACTCATCTCACATCCTGTCACATATTATGTTCTCGGCGAAGAAGTATGAAATGTTCTATTCTGTTAGAAAAAAAAATTTTGAATGTCTTCCCGGGGTAATTTAATCCACTTCCGGACTAGGATATTATACAACATTCTAGGTTCTTATTCGTTTATTAACGCTCAAGCATACAGTTAAAGATGGACTAGTGCTACCACATCCGAGAAAATACCATTGACGGCACTCTTTCCTGTCTCGTCAGAGTACGAAATCGACTTCACAATCTAGTGAGTGATGATCTCTTCTTTTTCCGACAGTTTCTTTTTCACAGAAGAGACGGTGTTAGTCTGTCTCTCTTTCTTTCGGACGATAAATCTCGAAAAATTGGCCAAAAAAATTAATTCCTTCACCCTCAACTGGGCACTTTCCTACAGGGAGGGGTCACTTTTTCGCCGATATTTTCAAAAGTCATCGCATCTTTTCGATTGTTTAGCCTTAATTTAAACCTACGCCACTTGCGGTTTGGCGATGGGCGCAACAGCTAACACGTCACATTTTTTCTTTCCTCCTTCGCGTTACGGATTCGAGCTTGCCTGCTTACTACCACTTTTTTTTTTTTTTTTTTTTTTTTTTTGCTCAACCAACACTCTTACACACACCGCCACTTTCTTTACCGCCTTTGCGTCATGGATTCGAGCCTGCCTGCCTACTGCATTTTTTTTTTTTTTTTTTTGCTTAACACACACCTCCAAACACTCGAGCAACGCCGGGCACCCAGGCTAGTCTATAATATAAAGGGCAAAAATCTGCAAGTATGTATGTATGTATGTATTTATGTATGTATGTATGTATGTATGTATGTATGTATGTGTGTGTATGTGTGTATGTATGTGTGTGTATGTGTGTATGTATGGATGTATAAAACTTTCGACAGAGGCGAAGGATTTTCACAGTTGTCTATTTTTAAAACATCTGTAGCGAAGTACGTTATTATTGTGTCACTAATATGGTATAACAATAATGTCAGCTAGAATGCTATTCAGGTACAACTTTTAAAATCTCACACGATAACTTTGTGTGTTAGATTTTTAAATACAACAAAAAATTTCTGTTCACTAAAATGAAAAGAGATGTAAAGGATTCAGAAATATGTTTTGCCAATCGGTAGTTTTTTTTTATTGCTTTTTACAATAATATAATGCAATCTGAATTCGCACCTGACTTCCATAAAAAGGAAAATATGACATTTTTATTTAATTGTAAAAGATAAAAAAGAAAAGTTGTAAAATGGAATCTAGAGCTAAGAGACATGGGTCTTCAGCCATTCAACGTCAGATAAGCCTTCTAAAAGTTTTATTCAAATAAACATAGCATGACTACACATCTGGAACATGTTTCAGTCGTAGCTTTAATAAAAATCGGATTCTTCTAACCGAAATATACAGGGTGTCCGTAAAGTTACTATACAGTCTTATTGTTTTATTGTATTATATTTGTATTAATAGTTAATATTTATTTTTTTTACAGGTTTATTTAATCAAGCATGACACGCAAGCTAACTTTGGAAGAGCGCAAATTTATTTTGAAGCGATATTGGAAAACAGAAAACGCACAGGATGTAATTCGTGATTGGAATCATTATTTTAATACAGATCCTCCAACACGTTTGGCTATTTATAAACTTCGAGACAAATTTGATGATACTGGCTCAGTTGCCGATGCTCCGCGTTCTGGTCGGCCAAGTGTGTGCACTGAACGAAATTTGGCTACAGTTGCTGAGGCATATGGCAGAAGTCCAAAGAAATCACTTCGCCGTGCTAGTGCAGAAATTGGTATCAAACGAACCTCTCTACATAAAATACTCACGAAACTCCACATGAGACCATACATTCCGCGCCTAATTCACGGACTTCTTGAGGATGATCCTGATCGCAGGTCTCAGTCGAGTTAGGGTGTCTGTATAGTAACTTGTAAGACTGTATAGTAACTTTACGGACACCCTGTATATCACTTTAAAAGTTATCACCAAAGAAAATTCCCATGAAAAAAGTGAGGTTTTTGTGTGTTTTTAACTTGCCATTCTTCTCATCTGTGTTGAGCACTGTTTTTTTCTTTTTGTTTTGTTTTTGAATACTGAAGAGCAGCCAATAAAAGAAAACATAAAAAAACATATTGAAAAAGAATATTTTTCGTTATGTGTTGCGAAACGCGCGGAAGGCAGTAAAAAAAAAAAGAAAATATAAACATTCGCCTTAATAAAAATTAAACAAAAACTGATTCCTTACTTTGGCTCATTGGAATGTAGCCAGTTAAATCGAAAATATAACTTCATTGAGTTCGTTATTTGAAACAATATGAATGATATTATAAGTGATATATTCCTTATATATATATATATATATATATATATATATATATATATATATATATATATATATATATCAGAAACACACACATACATATATGTGTGTGTGTGCGTTACAGAAGATCAGTAAAATATCAGTACCGTCGGTTTCAAATCCAAACAAAAGGGATCAATATCTGGCTGACTATGCCTCTGTTTATATCTGTCTTCTTTGATTTTACTTCAGTCGAAATTTTCAAAATAAAGCGGACAATTGCCATGGACTAACACGTGATCTCTATATGACAAAGATCGATATTCGAATATTTCATTAAATTTACGTTACGTCTTATTTGTTGAGTTAGTAAAGAAGTTAAGCATATAAATATGAATTTTCTTTTCCCCCAATATTTTAAATATTTTATAGTATATCTTTCTTGTATATCTATATATATCTTTCTTGTATATCTATATAGTAATGATATGTTAAATATGTTATAGTATATATTTCTTGTGGTCTCTTGGTCTCATTGCATTCCAGAACAAGAATTCATCTAGTCCGGTGGAGTATCCAGCTTCGTATTCCTACTTGAGGTAACATTACTTGGAAGATAGTGCACCATTCCTTGTAAAAAAAAAACAGTGTGGGTTAACTATACCGAGGATTTTATTTGGGTTGCGAATAATATGTCGTGTTTAATATTTAGTCGGGGTTTACTTGTAGGGAAAAGTATACTCATGCCAGATTGTCCTGACAAACGCCTGTACAGAAAGACCTTAGACGCTCGAGGATAATGTCTTTTAGGCATTCGAGCTCTCTCTCCTTTTTTTTTTTTAATTTTCTTCCTTTGAAGATTGTAACGTTGGGTATGAGGCAGCCAAACCAGCTGCCAACATTGCCCTGCTTTTAATAGAAACCAACCGAGAGCTCTTTTTAGTATCCTTGCTGTTCCCTAAAGTGCAGTTGTCTGGATCTCGTTTGCACTTGGTTCACCAGATATATTAGTTAGGTAGGACTTCAGGTCCTTCTTCATAAGCCTTGTAGCATCTATAATAACTGATATGATTGATATCTCCCTAAGATCCCAGTTTCTTTTCATATCATACATGAGGCCTCCTCGGAAATGGCGTTTCGGATGTTGTGTGAAAATGGCGTTTCGGATATTGTGTGTCATATTACAGTATCCAATCTTATTTTCATTTTTGCAACTTCATTTTTTTTAATATTGGGTTTCATCCGCCAATTTTGGTAGGGATGTTTTTTTTCTGATTTTGCTCTTATTTTTGAAATTTTCTTAATAATCCAACACTCTGCTGGGGTTCTCACCAACTATGTATAATGGAGTGAGGTATAATTAGTCAAAACTTATTTTGATTACGTAAATATAAAAAGATTAACATAGTCATCCTTTCGGCAGTTCCATGCGCCGATATCAGCATATAATGAGATGCCTCCCAGTATCTAAAAGCTCATTATTTTATGGATTGAGTTACAAGTGATAAGGGAAGCAGATACGGAAAAATCCCATATCAAATCTTTGCCAAGACTATGAGAAAGGTAAAGAAAAACACACTCTCTCTCTATTTATCTCTCATTTTCTCTTAGCTCTCATTTTCTCTCTCTCTCTCTCTCTCTCTCTCTCTCTTTCTTTCTCTCTCTTTCTATAGGAAAGCAGAAAGAGGAGAAGCTTTTAAGAGAAAGACACGTGGGCTACAGAGATATTATGATAGAAATAGAGAACTACCCTCAAAGGAAAATAGAAATATCTTTTTCCAAGAACATTTATTTGTGCAGACAGTATTTTTTATTTATATCTTTACTCGGCGCATGAGACAACGTTTCTAAATGATGTCATTCATTAAAATTAAGAAATGATGGATAAATGTGCATAGTAATGTCGCCATTTTAAAACAAAAAACGAGGAACATAGAAACCCTTTGTTATATTTTTATCTAATCAAACTGTGTTCCAAAGGTCTAAAATATGGTACTGTTTCTTTTAGTTTTTTTTTACCTTGCTTGTTTGTCACCTTGTACTCTATCTGAAGTGATGAGGCCAATTGATTGATGTGAATAAGTAAAAAAGAGAAAAGGGAGAAGGAGGGATAAAGAAAATGTATATAAAGAAAATGTATGACATCACTGCGAGAGAGGAAGAGGAAAAGATAGGAGAAAAGGGAGAAAGTGATAGACGCTACTGTACTCACACCCTCGCATTCTAAAGCACACTTTGGTAATACATGGGAGTAAAATATCATGAGCACAGCACAGATATTACAAATTCATAACTACCGAAAAAGGAGGTGACCATGCCTGGGAAGATTAACATATGACAACTAAACAGACATTACTTCATTTCTTCCTCCCAAATCAGACTTTATTAATTAATGTGGGTAAAGAATCATGGCGATAGAACAGATATTACATAATCACAAACACTGAAAAGGGAGGTGAGCATGCCTTGGAGGACGGAAATAAGACGACAAAAAAAAGCATCTTAGATGTTAACAATTAAAAGAATTAAAAGCATATATTTCAGGAAAATTACGAAATAAGTCCCAAAAGTCCGTGTTAATAAAATAATATAACTCAAAGAAAGATGAATTTCTCCAATTAACGATATTATTGAATTAAACACTGTTTATAATAAGATTAATATAATTACAAAAAATATTTCATGTTATTTTGATCGAAACAATTTTTTCGTTTTAACGCAAAAGATTTTACATAAATATTAATTTTTTATCATAACTCAACAGGTTTTACACGACATATATTTTAAGTAAAAATACAAATCTCCAAACTAGTTATAACATAAAAACAAATTAGGTATGGAAGGTATTTTAGGCATCAAAGGTAATAATAAAATTGGAAAATATTTCGAAGTCTTCCATGTTTGTCGATTTAATATCTTTCAAAATAAAAAAAATAAGGCATAAAAACTATGTCCCCGATATAAAAAATAATGAAAGCAGATTACGTTATTAAAAGCTTCCATACTTTTTTTTTTAATTTGGTCGCCATGTTCATTCAGGCATACATGCAAAACTTTTTCGTTAGTTCTCTGACATTATTGGATAATTATGCAATTTTTAGTAAAAAGTAAATACATTTATTTTATTAATTCACAATCAATCTAACTTTCAAGTTTTTTTGTTTGTTTGTTTGTTTTTTTACTGAGAGTCCATGCTGGTGAATCAGAAAGCAGCGCCGTCTCCACTACGGTTCTAAAAATGATGAAACTTAGACTAAAATGCCCCGAGCAGTGTTAATCTTAAACGGAAAACTACACCCAACCATTAGTCGTCTGTATGGTCGGCTGCCAAGGATCTCTTCAATAATAAGAAAAAGAAGAACACGATATACCGGACATTGCTACAGAAGAAAAGATGAGGTCGTCATTGATGTGGTACTGTGGGATTGTAAACAAGGAACCGCTAAAATAGGAAGACCTGTCCCTATTTACAATGCCTCCCCACATGACAGAGTTAGACACCAGGGTCGTTTTTTAATGTGGAGAAAAGGAACAAAAATAAAAAATTGTATCAGTCGTGAAGGATTTCTTTTCCACTCTGTCAAGACGTTCCCAAAATTACTGACAGAAAACATTGGTTTACAACTTGAAGATCTTCCTAAGGCCATGGAAGATAGAAACCTGAGGAGGGAAAGAGTCAATTTGGTCCGGGCAACCCACCCGATACGATGATGAATTCACTATCCTTAGACTTTCAATAATCATATTCCACATCAAATCTTAATAAAGTTGCACGTGCCTAATATATGTATGTTGACAGTCGGCTGTTCTAATCATCGGGCCACGAATCAGTGCCGTAAATATTTCTCGAGTGTGTATTAAATCCACACCCGCCCGTCGCTTACAGTGCTCAAGCCATAAGTTTGTTTAAAAACAAATAATAAAAAAAAAAATAATAGCGGGCTTCGCTTAATTTCTTAAATACGTGTCGGGTGAAAATATATTTACAAAGTGCTCAACCCAAAGAGGAGGGTTTTTATTTGTCATCCACATATAGTAGTACTGTTTCGTTGTATCATAACTCATCAGTGCAGCTAAACATACATCTTTCCCTAGCTGTGGATCGAACCTACAACAGGCGAGTTGACAGTCCTCTCTCTCTCTCTCTCTCTCTCTCTCTTATATATATATATATATATATATATATATATATATATATATATATATATATATATATATATATATATCATCAACATAATATACTGATGGATTTTAAATCTGTTCCATCTGCGCAAGATAAATAAAAGAAATTGACTTCACCCTAGGAAGGTGGGTCGTCGTCGACAAGTTAAAACCGAGACAACATCGATATGCAATGTTTGTTTTTGGTGATTTAATCGTCGGCTTTTCCGTGGAGTACAATAAAATATTTGGAAGATTCTTTGTAATTGAGATACACTTAACGAATCCCTGAAAGCCACAACAAAACATCTGGAAGTGATTTGGCTTACCCAGGCGTCACTTTGATATTGGATTTAATCTTTATTATTCTTCGCCAACAAAATGCTATCTTTTTTTTTTTCTGTTTTGTTCATCCTCGCATCCTTTACGAAATCAAGATGTCTAAGATAGAAATATTTTCCCAACGGGTAAGTGATTGAAAAATTGCATTCTATGTATCTATTTTTATACAAGCGTACAGCCTCCGTCAAAAATGAAAGAAAAATGTATGCTTCGCCAGTGTTTGTACCTGAATATTCATATTCAGGTGCTACGATAGGAGCACAGTACTAAATAGGAAGGATAATTTGACACGCTAAAACATACACAATCGAAAATAGTCTCTAATCCACGGACTAACTTTTTACTTTTTCGTGTACATCAATTAATAAATATACTTAATTATATTATTCAGATTATTTGGGCTACTGTTCTTCTCCAGTGTTATTTTCACTGCATTTCGCTAGATGCAACCCTCGACCTTCTTCAGGTGTATTTTGTTGAACTGCATGAAATTTCAAACTGAACCTTTAATTCAATTCACGAGACTAACGTGTTCTTGTTCTGTCAACCAATACCAAGGAGAAGTCAGAAGTAGTTCGCAATTGTATTCTTAGTGTCGCCTGCACAGCAGATTATTAAAACGAAACGATATTAATTACTATAATGCACCGAGCTTTAAATAAATAATAAAAAAGAAAGATAAGATTAGTTTCGTCAAATTTAAATGCCATTTTAATTAATTTAATAGTCTCAAATCCACGGTCAACGTTTTCTTTCTTTATAATAACATACTAATCTTTAAGTCTTTTAATGTTGGGACAGTAAGATATGAAAATATTTATGGCAATTAAGCTGCACAGAATATTCCGCGTTTCGTTCTCGTCGGGCTTATAAATTAATATGCGAAGATATAATTTTATGCGCAAATTTTTCAGCATTTACTTTCACAGTGCTCAATACATATATTCTGTGTAGCTTAATTGCCATATATATTTTCATAACTTACTACCTTGCTCTACTTACGTATTGAGCACTGTTGAAGTAAATAATGAAAAATTTACGCATAAATTATACCTTCGTATATTAATTTCTTTGATTAAATGAAATAATCATATATATATATATATATATATATATATATATATATATATATATATATATATATATATAAGAAATAAAACAAATTTTTACACTAAAATCTTGTAAAGAAAGAAAAACATATGAAACGATATAGAAAGAAGAAAGTAGAAAAAAAGAACACAATGTCTTATTGTGGAAATAGAGTGAATGATTACTTTTCAGAATTCATTTCAGAAGGAGATGTTGTCTGACTTGCTATCTGCTTTCTTTCTTTACTCTAAACACTTAAAATATATTCGTCCTGCAGTTTATTTACTCGGTAAAAATGTACGCGATCGAATAAATTTATGTTTTTCATATAAAAATATACGCATATAGGTCTTTATTATAAAGTTGTGGATAAACGGAACCAATTCGACATTGCCCGTAAATATTTTTACTTTCATATTTCTTTCGTATTTTTATTTTGTTAATTATGTCTTTTTATTTCAAATTATATATAAAAAAAAGATTTGCAAAATTAAAGTTAATTATTACAATATTACTTGATCATTAAATTAATCATTTAACCAAAATATTATCAATATAATTTTGTTTTATTGTTGCCTAATCATTAACAATGGCAATGTATATATGTATTAATTTGGAAAGCCTAATGATCCATCTTCTAAACATACTTTTTTAAAAAATTATTGTTGCATTGGTGCAAAGATAAATTATATCATATATGTTGTAAAATACCTGTTGATAATATGTTAAAATGTTTCATATATGTAATTACCCGTCGTAGGGTAGTTAACATTATTTTAAATATGTGTTGTACATTACCCGTCTTTGCGGAGGTTAAATCATTACATGTACATGCTGTAAATTACCTATCCTAGGGAAAGTACAATCATTCCACACATGTGTAAGGCCAATCCTAGGGTAGATAAAATATTCTTTTGTTCGAAATAGCAAATTGTTATACCGGCCTTCCTTGAACAGAGGAATTTACACCGATTAGCACTATAAATAGCGTTAGTAATTCTAACACAGGCAAGAGAAATGCGACTGCACTTCAACTGCTAGCCGAGTGCCCAGCAGATATACACGCTTTCCTATCTTTGTACATTATTGTTAATACACTTGTTCCTTAACCGAACCTCGACTTGATTGTTCTTATTTTCATTGTTGTTCCACGACATGACACAAATGATACATAGACATTAAAAAATCCTCTATCCTAAGAATAACAGATATGTTCAAAATCAACTTCAATTTTTTCATTGTTTATACGGTCCCGAGCAACGCCGGGTAGCCTTATTAGTGTAAAATAATTCTAAAACTTTCCATACATATATACTTTTTTGTACAGGACAATTTGTAAGCATTTAAAAGCAATAAATATATTTTTTAAATTCTCACAACTCCATTTATGTCGAAAGAAACAAAATAATTTCCGTATTTCCGTATTTTGTTAAGTATTAACGAGTGATTTAATATTGTCGGCTTAGTTGAGAAGAGATAGAAATGCATTGTGGTGGACTTAATTTCGTTATAAAATTATTCTTTTAAAAAAATGGTTTTAATTTTCGCTTTATTTTACGTTATTGTATTTTTTATTACATGAGATCAACTTAAAGGCACGTGGTTCTAGAAGAGGATGGAATGTGCGTAAAATTTAGATATTTTACAATTTGTAGCTTGCTGGAAGGCAGAATCTACGATCCGGCAGAACTTTTATTTCTTTGTTAACTATTATGGCTTTTTGCTTGGATGGATTTATGTTTGTACGTCCGTGTCCCATGTTGTATAAGTGGGGTACACATTTATAATAGGAGGCTGAGAGATGTGAAAGGAAGAAGTGTCAAACAGAGTGGGGGGAGATGTATTATTGAAGAGAGGATACAGTCAACCTGTGGAAAGGTTTTACGTACAATGTTCATTATACAAGACGATGAAGACAAAGACACATTATCTTGCGGTTGATGACAAACGAAGAGAAAAGGCTGACATAACAAATAGATGCCATTTATTTTTCCAGCTGGCGATTGGAACTCGATGCCTGGCTAAGTTGCTACATATTGTCGTCCTGACCCCCTCCGCTTCCTAAGGAGTTTCGGCTAACTCTCTGCCGGACTAACTCGGACTGTTCTCCGACTCGCACTGACTCTCTGATTGAACTGTTTCTATTCTAACTTAAGTGTATATATTAATTCTATGTGATGCCAACACGCGTCCAAAATACGCATATCCCATGCATATCGTTATGAAAACACAAGTACATTCCTTAATTCCATTGTTCCATTATTCCTGCTTCGACCCAAATTAACCAACCCAACTTTCTATTTATCGCATTCTTTTGTTTCATAAATTATTCTAATTTTGTACTCCTCACTACAATGGGTATGTTCACTGCATTCCTGAAATCGTACATTAACTAACAAAATGTATTCATTTTAACTTTTGTAAACTACGTTCGATTCCAGCATTCTCCTTCAATAATAATTATATCTGATCCTAATTACCACGTTTCTAACTAAAAACCGGGCGGTGTCCTCTTCAATATACAACACCCATTGGATTTTGTGATTTCTGTTTTCAAGTACCACTATCGGTTTGTGTTTGTACCATTCATATCGGTGTTCAAGATGCAGTTGTTTGCATAGTCTCCAGTGTACTGGCTTTTTTACTTGATCGTTTCTATTTTCATATTCGTTTTCAGTTAGTTTCCTGCATTCACATATTATGTGATTTATCGTTTCGTCTTTTTGTCCATAAAGTTTGTATTTGCTGTTTTCTTGTGTCTTGCCGATCTTTGTTTTTATATAGTTGGTTCTAATCTCGTTATTTTGTGCAGCTGTTGTTGGGAATTGAGTTCCTCTGTTTAAGTGTCCTTTTCGTAATAATGCCCAGGTGTTTTCGTAAGTAACAACATTTATCATCTTTATGAATTGCCTGTGTAGTGTTTCTCTTTCCATTTTTGTTTTCTCATCTTATCCCTTACCTCTCTGTTCTCTGTCTTGTTTATTTTTGCAGGGTTTTTTTGTTGCGGTGATTAATACTTTTGTATTATGCATTATGTATTTTTTCTAATTCTTGCGTGGGTGTCTGTGTGATTCACAGTCTTCTATAACACTAATCCTCTCCCTCCGTCTTTCCTTTTCACGTAATATCGGTCAGCATCATCGTTTGGGTGTACTGCATGTTTCCTGGTTTTCTGGTCAAGATGCCTCAGTCCTTTTTTGGTCCAGTCTATGAATGGCCTAGAGTATCTGACAAGTGATACTGCCTATGTGTTTATAGCTTTGATTAAATTTCTACTATATTTTTTAGTTTCTAGTTTTCTTATCTTCCTTATGCATTCATTACTAAATTTCTTTTTTATTTCTGTTGATTTCATGATGTTTGCTTCCAGAACTCCCAAATATTTGTAGGTATCCTGTTCGCCTAGTGTCCTCATCTCCGCTTCATTGAGAAGTTCCATACTTTCCGGTTCTTTTGATTTTCCCCTCTTTATAACTAGCAGTGCGCAGTTTTCAATGCTGAATTCAAATTGGATATTTTGACTGAAGATTTTTGTTGTTTATTAGCGTCTCTAGTTCCCTTTTGTTTCTTGCGAAAAGTTTCAGGTCATTAGATAGTTCGGTCTTTCATTTGTATAGGTACACTTGTATCCGGCTTGGCATTTCCTTAGTATATTGTTAAGGTGCACTATAGTTATGATGAGAAGTAAAAGTGAAAGGGGGTCTCATTGGAAGATACTTCTTTGTATTTTTATCTCAGTATTGTCCATCAGCTGCTAGTTGTAGTTTCAGTGAGAGTATTATTATTATTATTATTATTATTATTATTATTATTATTATTATTATTATTATTATTTATTTACTTACTAGGAGTAGTCATACAGGTCATCATCAAAGATTTCTCTTTGAGAACAACTTGTGGTGTTCTCTGGAGTCTGAGTGTCAACAAGTCTCCCCATGTATTTAGTACTCTCCACTTCTTCCAATAAACCGAGCAAAACATTTTGCGTTATCTTAACAGCCGCTTACCATTGATTTCTCGTTGGAAGCGACCATTGGTCCTCACTGGAATTTGGGTGACAATAAGCCTCTCCTGCATATCCAGCGGAGGTCTGGTTAGTGCTTTCTCTTCTCGATCTTTCCATCCTCCCTGATCCTCTTCACTTATTTGGTGTGGTGGCAGTTAATGGTTACATACACACAAAAAAGGGACGGTGGCCGGAACGCAGGGTTGCATGGGAGAACCTTACAATTATACCGTTTCAGTTTTCATGATTCCATCTGATGTTTTTTTTTTGTTTTACATATGTACCTGTTTCTGTGTCCAGTTTATGTCCGTAGTTCATATGCGGTGTTAGTCTCCACATTCAAGGGTTTTTCTTAATATTTCTGCAGTTTTCATTATTGTTATCCGTTGTATCTTCTCATCCATCCATCTGATTCCAATCTCTCCCATTCTTTTTTCAAAGATTTTCGGTATTGTTCCTAGTGCTCCTCTTATTAGTGGTGTTATTTTGATTTCCTTCATTTTCCAGATACTTTTGAGCTCCCTGGCCAGTGTATTTGCTCTGCTTTTCAGTCTCCTTGATCTTCACTCTGTTGTCTGCTGGAACGGTAAAATCTACAATCTGTCAGGACTTTTCCTTCTTGTTAACTATTATGACACCTGGTCTTCTTGCTTAGTTTGGTTTATTCGTTTGTATATCCATGTCCTATCGGATTTTGTGACTTTTCAGTAAGGCTTGTGTTTGCACTTTTGTCTGAGTGTTTAAGATGCAATTGTCTGCATAGTTGCCATTGTACCGCTTTCCCCACTTGATCGAATTTATTTTTATATTTTGGGGGCTAGTTTGCCGCATTCACTTATTATATGGTTTATTAATTCGTCTCTTATTTCGTCCGCAGAGTCTGCATTTGCTGTTTTCTTGTGTCTTGTTGATCCTTGCTTTAGTGTGGTTGGTTCTAATTGTGTTAGCTTGTGTATCTGTTATTAGTGATTCATTTTACCTATTTAGGTTTCCTTTTTGTAGCTATGTCCAAGTGTTTCCATTCGTTTCATCTTTTGTAATCCTTATGAATCGTCCGTGTAGCTGTTTCTCTTCCCATTTTTGTCCTCCTCTTATTCATCGTCACTTCTTTCTCTATCTTGTTTTCTTTCGGTGTTCTGCATTATGTATTTTTCTAATTCTTTTTAGTGTTATTTATGCAGTCTTCTATATAAACCAGCCCTCTTCCTCTGTCTTTCCTTTTCACATAAGTCGATCAGTAT